>NC_064550.1:22556761-22659224 GCF_023856365.1 Brienomyrus brachyistius | reverse complement strand
AAAGTACACAGAGGAAGGGCTTATAATTTGAAGGAATCTATTTCTTCGTTTTGGTATTTTGGTATCATACACATGAAAACGGCAGAAGGGCATTATGGGACATAGAAATTCAGCATCTACCCTAGAAGGGCAGCTGCAAGACAAATCAGCACATTAAAACACGAAGAGTCTAAAAGATGGTAAAGAACCATAATTATGTACCCATATAGTCAGTAGTCGGGGTCTTAAAATCAGCTTCAGATATATGATGCGTGTGGCGTTACATTGAGGGGAACAATTGTTTTCGCATACAGACGGGTTACGATCCGACAAACCGGTCGTAAGGAGAAAAAAATTGCAAGGCGAAAATGCATTTTAATACAGCACACCTACCCCTAACAAACACCATAGCCTAGCCTAGCTTAAACCTGCTTAGAACACATACATTAGCCTACAATTGGACCAAACCACTAACACGAAGCCTATTTTATAATGAAGAGTTGAATATCTCGTGTAATAAATTAATAAATTTATTAAATACGGTGTAACGAACTGAAAATGAAAACCATTTACTCATCGTAACGCACATGTGTATGTGTATATATATATATGTGTGTGTGTATATATATATATATATATATATATATATATATATATATATATATAGAGAGAGAGAGAGGGAGTTATGGTCATTGGCAGTGAGCTACGCAGGCCTTAAGGAAGTGTACAATGCATATATACATGTACAAACACACACACAGAAATTTGCATAGATGATTGCCATCCATTCTATTTGCCATCCCAAGCCATGTTTGAGAAATCTGGCAGATAAGCATCTGCAGAAAAGCATGTGCACAGGTGAGCAGGAGATGGGTAATGTGAGAGGAACAATGTGTCCCAGTGTCACCTGTGGAAGGGGCAGCTCACGCGCATGCAGTGGGCCGGGAGCCAAGGCCGCATTCGGCCCCACGACGAAACGTGAGAGATTGTGGACCGAGGACGCGGAAGATTCCGGGACACTTGTCGTCGCTGGTGCGCCTGTCCGCCTTTGCTCTCGAACCCCCGAGGCCCAGGGGCGAACCAGCCAGAAATACCCCAGAGTGTACCGGGGGGGGGGGGGGGGGGGCGTGGCAGACAGCGGGAGCTGAGACACCCCTGCATGGCAGAGTCAGTAGGGGTTGGACGTTAGTCGTCCAATAGAGTTATGGTCACTGGCAGTGAGCTGCAGAGGCCTTAAGGAAAATAAACGCGGATTGTCACAATTCAGCTCTGGTATGGCACATTAAAAATAACTACCCAGCTAGGAAATTTACACCTTCCAATGTTTCCATGACAGTGAACACAGGGGGGTAGAAGCTAGTGCAGCACAGCTTGTTAGGGCAGTCTTGAACGGACCGTACCTACAAAGCCTAGTAGGCTTCGGTAGCTACCCAACACTTGTCAAGGCAGGTCGGGCTGGGACAAGAGGCAGAAACGCTGTCACAGCGGTTAATTTCTCCCACATTTATGGGGAGGATAGACAATGGACACGTGAGTCGGTTTCTGCAAGCTGTAGGATTCGTGGATTAACCTTCGTGAGCTCCCGTTTTTAACCAGCTAGTAATCCTTGCCTTGCAGTCGGCAATGGCACAGCGGTGAATAGAGCTCTGGTTCGACAAACGCAATAATTCCTTTGACGAAGCGGCGTTCCCATCCTTCTGATAATCTGCCCGAGACAAAGAAGCGAGCGTAGGAGGCAGAGACGCAGGCGGATAGTCAGGCAGAGCTGCGAGCCAGCTTCGACCAACCCACAGCCAGACGCGGAGCTCGAAATGGCAGAAAGCGAAGCCGATGGGTAGATGCAAAAAAAGGCTCGCTGAAGCCAAATGTTTGAGAGAGAAGCTCTGTCACATGCGGGGTGAGACTGTGAGGTTGTTGCTGCCCAGATGTCCGAGGCGGCGCAGAAAACGAACAAGAGCCGCTTAGCTTTTTCACGGTTCAAACGTATGGCACAAAGTGTTTGTTAGGATTTATCCAGTTTGACAGCTAAAACCAACCATGGGGTTGCAGCAGAACCGTTCCTTCAGTGAGAGGCTGAGCGCACTTCTACAGATTTGGTGAGAAATGAGAACGAGTGAAACTCACACGATTAGCCTCTGATTACTTCCCATGTACCTCTAGGGTGTTGCCTCTGTAAAAGGTCACGGTAAAATGCCCCTCATCGTCACTAAGACCAGTCACTGCGATGTCCCCCCAGCCAACTCCAGGGTACCAACTTTTGGTGACAACGTCTGACGGAAGATCTTCTATGACACAGTGACGCTGCTGGAGTACCTTGCATATATGAACGAGATGAGTTATCGTTAAATTTAGTAGCTGCTGCATAGAAATCCCAAGCATGTCAGATTTCACTTGGCATTGTTAAGTCACCGTTTGTGATAATCATCTGACTGACTGTCTTGTGACTCAGTCGCCCTGTTTTGTGCTTGCCGCTGGGGAGAGAGCCAAGGTGTCAACGTGCTTCTCAGACTTCTCGCCATTTGAACTAGAGGCCTTCTGAGATGGGCGAGAAGATGGTAGGCCTGTAATAGCACAGCAGATGTCAGATATGATGGAAACATGGGGGGGGGGGGGAGGTGAGGCTGGGTCACGCCACTTCATGGCTGGTCAACTGGTAGTGGTGGCTCTCTGTTCGTTGGTTGTAAGCTGAATTATCCATCCATCTATCCATCCATCCAACCATCCATCCAACCATCCATCCATCGATCCAACCATCCATCCATCCAACCATCCATCCATCTATCTATCTATCTATCCATCCATCCATCCATACATCCATCCATCTTCCGATACAGGTCATGGGGAGCTTGTAGCCTATCCCAAGTCACACCAGGCCCACCCTGGGAAACACCCCGGATGAGATGCCAGTCTATCACAGGTCACATAGATACATTATGGGTAATTAATCAAACATCTTTGTACTGCATGTGGAATCCAGAGAACCCAGGGGCCGGTTTGTTGTTTTTTGGGGTCCCTTGTTCCTGTTCTGCAGTGACCATTAGTGGCCAACAGGGGGCCCCCCACATAAATGTGTGATTTGAGTGGTGGGAGAAAGCAGCCCCACTGGGAGTAGCTGGGAAAAAGACCTGTGCAATGCATGGTGGGGGGGAACACGGAATATATGCAAAGTGGGGGCAAGGTTGGAACTGGTGACCTTTGATCTGCATTGAGCTGGGTGGAGGTCTCAGCATGCGCAGGAGTGAATCGTGCGGCCGCGCTCAGCGTCAGGCCTGCATATGGAGTGATAACTCGGGCGTGGGCCAGGTTCTGAGTTTCAGGACTGGGCTGCTTGGCCATCTGTGGTGCGTGTTTGTAGCTGTGAATCCTACAAATTGTCTATGAAATAAAAGGCATGTTGTGGTGAACACCTGTTCGCATGCATCTTCACACAGAATAAATTCTGCAAAAAAACCAGAGACACATTGCTGCCTGACTTTTAAAAATCGCCGTATCGTTAAAACGAGGCCTTTCTTTGACTTAGCACTTAATAAAAAACCGATAGCTAATTTCCAGTTCTTCAGCAGGTTCTGCTCCAGGTCCATCTACCTCTGGATTCTGCAGAAGCTCCTTTTGAAGGTGTGTCATGTGGCTCCAAGTCCATCTGCAAGGCGACGTACCCAAAAAACGATCGTTGACAGCCGATGTTATTTTGGAACATCGTGAGGACTCATTCTGAAGGACGAACTCTGCCAGGATTGGAGAAATTCGCAAAAGTTTACCTGAACAACATTCCAATTTTCCGGAAGTGAAGCATGCGGTGTTTTTTTCAGTTAACACCTGTGGTGGCTGGAGATTTAAAAAATGAAGGAAGCGCACGAATCGACATTTAGCAGTATGACAGTAAAAGGTCTTATTTAATCGGCCAACTACTTTTATGTAAATTTTGCTCTCTGTTATTTCTGTAAGAAATGATCTATTATTCTATGTCCTTCTCAAGCAGATTTACCATTTTAAACATTCAAACACCGTAGTTAGTGAGCTAACTACCAACTTCTACTAAAAATCACAAAAAATTCACAGAAAATTAAACAAGGAATCAAACTCAAAAGTCACTGATAACGATAAAACTCAATGACAATGATGACAACATTTGCAAATGCCAGTGGCCAAAGATGACATACGAAATGTTAAACTATCACTCTGGGCTGCAACGAAAGGTTTCTGTGGCCCTGCGAATGACAGAATGACTGAATGATGTGAGGCAACAGCGTGTGTTACATGTCAGTCGTGAGCCTTAATGTTATTGGTGGTCTATCCTGTCATGTTGAGACGTCACCCAATCACCATGGTGAGAAGGATGGCTACCAGGCGGGTTTAAAATATCTGACTGCCAGTCGACTGTCCAATCAACACTGGCTAAAAAAAATAGACTATGGATGAAGCTCTCATAGACTCTCAGTGAAGCACGGCATTCAAGCGAGCTCTGAAGACACGTCATCGAGGCATATTCACCAATAGGCTTTCGTCTATTCTCCATAGAGACAAAGCTTACGTGAATCTTCCATAGAATCTTCCGTAGAATCTTCCGGAGAGGCGGCATGTCAGCGGGTGTCCATTCATCCAGGCTTTAAGGGGGAAATTAACGCATATTAACGTTTTTCGGAAGCTACTCCCAGTGAAACGATCAGCACTGTGGTTCAATTAGTGAGATAGATTACACTTTTAATCACAAAATAAAATTCATTTACCTTGACTAATTCAATTCTTTTGAGCCCAGCATCCCATGTAATCTTAGAGCAACGGCCTGTGAGTAGCAAAACAGTCTGGAGATGGGGGGGGGGGGGGGGCTGTTTCTTGGGGCCCTACTCATAAAGTCATTTTGGGCATGGGTGTAAATTACAGAGGGGATGGAAGGGTTGTAACCCCCCAGTAATCAAAACCAGCCAGTACAACCACCTCCCAAAAAACACGTTTCCCCCTAAATGGGTGGAGACTTTGTTCTAACCAAAGTTGGACTTCCCACACCAACCACCGTTAAGCAAGAGAGTGCTTTCCACACCTAGATGGCGTGGTACCACAAAGCCGCCTCGGACCCGTTACCGTGCCTGGTGGTGTCGACAACAGGAGGCTCGGACATAAGCACAGATATCAGGGTTAAAAAGGCCAAGAGCATTTGCTGTGAAGCGCAGAAAATTTGCTTTTCCTTATGGTCAAGAGTGATGCCTGAGGAGCAGGCCTACAGCAGCCTCGCCATCAGAGGCAGCAAAACTTCTTGTTTTGATCTCAGCAATTGTTGAGACTATTTTTAAGATAGTGAAAGAATTCGCTAATCTGGGGGTAACTGCCAACTCAGACTGAACTAGGACTGTATTGTTGCTGCGGGAACCAGGGTGTGATCAGTAGGTTGTTAACTATGTCCAGAAATTAACAGTAGAATGAGAATGTGCTGTAACAAAACCCCCTTCAGCACTTTAATCAATAAAGCCTGGGTCATAAATGGGGGTGGGGCCACAGGCTGCAGCCGAAAGCTGATTGGTCCACAGTGTCCCCTCCTCCGTCATTCACTTATTCATATCATATCATTGGACAATGACAAGGTAGGTCCCGTTATATCAGGGTTTCTCAATCCGTCCCTTGGGGACTCATAGGCAGTCCACATTTCTGCTTCCTCCCTGGGAGCTCGGAAGGAGCAAAAACGTGGACTGGCTGTGGGTTCCCAAGGACCGGATTGGGAAACGCTGCTGTATATGAATTAAGGCCCCCTTTTGCCCCCCACCTTAAAAATTCAGCCGCCCTTGAAGGAAGTACCTTTGGTAACCAGACCAAGATATAAGGGACAAACACAAAGTAGTTTAAACTCACTTTAAAGACCAGGTGTTACAATCTGCTTGGCGCTGCTCCAGATGCTTCTAAACGGTTCCAGAAATCGTGTATGAGCAGATGCAAGCAAACGTGATATTTAGCTCATGTCACGGCTAAAAACGAACGGCGGCGGCACCGTAATGAGAGAGTGCCCGGAATGTTCTCGGGTGACAAATCCACTGAGGGGCAGGAGAATGTGGCGCTTTAGGAGCAGATCGCTTAAGCGTTTACCGCACGGTGTGAAGCGCTCGATGTGGAACTTGGAGGCTGATATGCCTCACGTATAATCGGGGGCTTATTTTTATTTACTGGGAGCCATTGGCCTGGAAAAATCCATCCATTCCTGTACTGGTGGGTGCAGAGAGACCAGGGTCATGGTCAGCCTGGCCAAGGGACATGTGAGGAGTGGGAACACCCAGAATGGGGGCGCCTGTCTATCGCAGGGCGCGGACTCACACGCCAGATGCAGTATGACTGATTTAGAGGCATTGTTTCACACACACACACACAGACACACACACACACAGACACACACACACAGAGCTGGCAGGGGGTGGGCATTGAACCTACAGCCCTGGAGGTGTTAGGCTACTGCGCTACCCACTGTGCACCCCCCTCCCCCACCGCCGCCTGGCGAAAGATCAGATCCCAAAAATAACATTTCTCTGCTCCTTCAGCCAGTCCCAAGGAAAAAAAAACTGGGTGATAAAAATCTCTACTTATTTATTCATCTTACTGTAGGTCTCCATGGAGATTAACTATCAAATATATATATATATATATATATATATATATACAAGCGTAGATCTGTTTATATCTGACTGTAACAATCGTCAGCTGTAGCTGCGGGGTAGTTTCCATACGAAAATCCGAGGGACTTTTTCATTTACTACTGACGGTGGTAAATAATTAACGGCACAATGGGCACGCTCGACTATAGATGAAATTCCGCCGAATTTCACCAGCTATTGTTGCGCAAGGCCACAAACGCCACTTTCTGAGTAAGAATCACAAAATCATGTGCGAATAAAGGCGGAGTGAGGATGACAGCGTTTTGGAAGTCACCCTGTTATCCAGTTATCTTGTCTTTGTTGTTTGTTTAAAAATCCCAGGAAGCCCACTCTGCCCGGCGCTCTCTGGGGTCGTCTCACCAGCCGCTCCGGTCATAATCACCGCTGGGGATTCGGTGATCTTTACACCAGAAGCTGACCAGAATAGCTAAAACAGCACTTTTTCTAAAAAAAAAAAAAAAAAGTATTATTATTCATTACATTTATCTACTATAAGATCAATAAAATGCTTATCCTATCTTATCAGCGACAGACTGTCAGGGTGAAGTGTCCGGAAATGACAGCGATAAACGATTTCGGCTGGGCACCGCGGGAGGTATCACAGAGTCATGGGTGTGAGACTTGGGCTCACCCCCAGCAGTCAGGGTGTGTGGTACTTTCTAACATGTATTGGGCGGGGGTGTTGGCACAAGGCCAGCATATCATAGGGGGTGTGAGGGAGAGTGCGTGGATGGGTGTCTGAGTGGAGTGTGTCCATGGCAGGGGGCGTCACCACAATCAGGCCGCAGGTGACTGTCTACGGGGGGGGCTTGGAGGAAAAAGACTGCAGGTAGCGGAAGTGGGGAGAGGGACTGTGGGTAAGGATGGGGACTGGAGGTGGGCGGGGCAAGAGTAGCCCAGCTGCAGGGGGGAGGAGGAGGGGCTGGAATGGCTGCAGCGACTGGGGTTGGGGGGCTAATGAGAGAGCACCCGCACCAGCAGTTATCGGGCTCTGCCTGAAGCAGAACCTTTAAAAGCCGTTCGTCCGTTGGGGGGGCGAGACCTGGCAGACACCTTGCCATCACAGAGCAGTGCAATCTGGGACAGGCTTGTACGTTTGGCATGGCGTTCGCCGGGAACGGCTTCCGGTGATTTACAAACGCAAACCGTGACCACGATCAGTCGCGGTCTGACTGACAACCTAGGCATAACTCGTCAATCCTGGGTAATTAGCTTAACCGGAAAATGGCACAAGCATCAGTCATGGTCCCACCCCGACCTAGACTACCATCCCGCCTCAGTGTTCGGGCTTGACGTACTTCCCTCCTCCTTACCTCCCCCGCTGGCTCTCCATACTGCGCGTAACTCAGCTAACTGCCTCTCCTTCCTCGCACCATTGGGGAGTTACTCAAACAATGGAGCCGCAAAAAACCAGACTGTTACCGCCATCCACGCACTGTTTCTTTCTCTGCCTCTTTTGTCTCTTACATGCTCTACATCATAATAACTTAAATATATTAAATGTATTCATATAAATTACAATTTCTGAAGATGGTCTCTGAACCTGTGGGGGCTCTAGGGCAGTGTTTCCTTGGGGACCTACAGTCGGTCCATGTTTTTGCTCCCTCCGAGCTACCTGCCAGGCAGTCCACATTTTTGCTCCTACTGGGAGGGAGCAAAAATGTGGACCGACTGTGGGTCCGCGAGGACTGGATTGGGAAACACTGCTCTAGGGTAGCGATACCAAGGTGGGAGGTAAAGCCCAACACTCACAGCCCCTGTACTGTTTGTCCAATGTGACCTCTCTGGGGTCAGAGGTCAGACACAGAAAGTGGTAAACATTCAATTTCCTGAAGTCTCTTTTGCTGTTAAACTGATGAATAGTCTGCCGTGTCTTTGTCAACCTTCGAATACCACACCTCTCACAAGGTGAATGAGACACAGGCATGCGGGGAGAATGGCTTTTTTGTTCCATTTTCTAAAGCTGTTTTTTTTTTTTCGTACAAAACTTGATCCACAAGCTACAGTCAGTCTTCAGGCCCCTTTATCGCTGCCCGTTTTCTGACGGTGGCAATTTGTTTGTTTTTTTTTTTTTTTTCAGGGTGAGATTTGAAAGAGACGGGGGCCCAAGGACACAGGAGAAGTGAAGAAACAGAAGCAGAACTGGTGGTTAAACTGCCCGCCCCCCCAGTCTCGAGCGTCATCCAGATGGCCTTTGGTCCTGTACAGCACCCAAGCCCTCCCTGTCCTCGAAGGCCGGAGTCAGTGCTCATCATTAAAACCAAACCTCCTCCACGCCCTTCTGCCTGTTCCCCACAAACCCCCCTCCCCACTGCTAAACGCCCACTTGCTTTCAAAACGTTTCTTTTTTTTTTCTCTGCCGAAACTCACCGTGAAGGGGGTCGATTCGCCACACGCCTGCCGCTCCGCATTTTTCGCGCCACGTGAGGTTACATGTGGACGGTCCCCTTGTCTGGAAAATGACCACGACTTGAAAACAAAGAGAACCGTGTGGAACTTACCCCCCCACAATGGGGCTTTTTGAACCTTCTTTCTCATTTCCTGTATTTTTTTTATGTTATAAAACCACATTTTTTAGGTACTGTTGACCTACAGCATGTTTTGGGGAGCGGGGATGTGGCGGGGTCTGGAGGAGGGGGGCGGCTAATAACTAAGAACGTCTGTAAACATGCGACTCCACACTGCCTCCCACTGGCTGGTAATGTGCTAATGCTTGTCCCCCCCCCCCCCGATCTGAGGACAGCTAAGCTTTCTGATCCAGCACCCTCTCCGGCAATCCCACAGTTACTATAAAAAGTGCTGTACATCAGCTAGAGTCAAAACCTATATTTCAGTGGCCTTAGACTCAGAAAGAAAAGTGCGGAGGGGGGGGGGGGGGGGGGGGGACTCCCTCTAGACCTCCAGATCGGAGAGGAATTGAAGATTATAATTAGCTGGAAGGAGGAGGAGGCACGGCAGAAGGCTGAGAGATTCATTAGAGCTGTGTGGGGGTGCGCTGGCGCCGGGGAGGGGGGGGGGCAGGGTGTGGCATACAGTCAGCACATAGACAGGAAACGAGAAAATGGGGAAGTTACCCACCCCCGCTGAGTCCTGCACATTTCAGGCATGGCCTCTCGATCGCAGAGTGAACCCCCCGGGTGTGGTGACCTCAGCAGGGCAGATGATCACAAAGCTCCAGGCGGTGCGGGGGGGGGGGCAGCCTAGCTGACCCCCCGCCCCACTCTCCAGAAGCATGCTTCTGCCCTCCTGCGCCCCGCAATAGCCGCTGCGGTCTTTTGTTCAGTGTTTGCGTGTGCGCGTGCGAGGGAGAGAGGACACTGAACCAGCCTGCTGCTCTGATGTGCCCCCCCCCATCCCGCCCCCCAGAAGCCAAGGTCTGCTCTCTGTCCTATTATCTGTCATTCAGAGCCGAGTCTCGCTTACGGACTGCGTTTCGAACAGCTTGGGCAGAAATCTTTAGGGATATGGCAGAGGTCAAATGTTATTTCTGTTCTCTTCAGGCTTTGAACTGGTTCCACTTCTATGCTTCCCTGAAATATGATATTCATTCCATGGTTGTATGCAAACACACACACACGCACAAACACAAACATAACGCTGTAATGTATGGTATACACACATATCGTTTTGCGAAATACGAGGGCTACGTGTTCATTACGAAATAACGCTTGAAATAAAAGGTTTCAGATGGTATTAAGAAATTGTGACATGTTCATTACAAATAAACACCAAGAAGTACGAAAACGCATTCATTTCTCCCGAACTTTTCATGCGCAGGTCCAACGACTTTGATTCGGCTGTTTTGCCAGCAAAATGGGACATGGCAGCGTTGGTCGGAACAGCACTGTAACCCAGCGTTACGTCTTAAAAGCGCACCCGCTGTGATGATCATCAAATGCCGACCGCAGGAATAAGATCCACCCGGGGGAAGCTGGAAATCCATCACAGCTCCGGCAATTTAGAGAAGCAAAATGCATGTCTTTGGATACAGAATTCAGGGAGTGTGCGTTTACCATTGAGATATTTACATGTAAACATAAATGGCGAATTGTAAGACAACGTGCCTCCGATGTGCGTAACATTGTTTCGCAAATGATTACTCTTAATACTAGACACCTTTAATCACGGGAACTTGTGGACAAGCACAACTTCAATAGTTACACTTGAAATTACAGTAGAGAGATGTACTAAAAGTGCGCTTGACAACCAATTGAAGGAGCTATAAAAAACGATGTAATATTAGGCAAACAATACACAGCACAAATTAACACGTTATGAATGAATCAACGCAAGTGTTTAAAACTGCATCTCATCTACAGTTCGCGTAACAAAATCGGCAACGTAACACACGCCGTATTTCCCAACGATGGACATTCGAACGGCCTGTTGCTTCCCAGAACTCGGCATACTTTTCTTTGGAAGCTGCGCCCTCTAGTGGTAGAAATTACAGGGCGCTCCCAAGCGGGAGTAGGCGCAGTAGCTAAAGCGCTTTAAGTTCAATGCTCCATTCCTCAACTTGAACCTTGCAGAAATTCAAAAAATCAATCTATTATATAGTTACCTAATTCGTATGTTTAGCCCGGTAAAAAGGCAATTAAATATTTATCTATCTTCCAACCTTTTTTCCTGTCTAGGGAACTGGACAATACCCCATGCGGCATAGGGCACAAGGCTGGGGTAAACCACGGACTGGATGTCAGTCCAACGTAAGGCACACACAGTCTGTGGGCAAACACCAAGGAGTCGAGCTGCATGTCTTTGGATTGGGGGTAGAAATCGGAGTCCCTAGGGGAAAGCCGGGCATTACGGGGGGAAGATGCACATCGAACGGAGACGTAAATCAGATGATGATCAGATGATTTCACCAGCGATGAAATACTGATAAATTAAACACAGGTTAATGCCGGCCCCCTCTACTGGATAAGCAGGCATAGAAAGTGATTGGATAAAATTGGATAAAATGTATGATTAAATTCAGCTTGTTCAGTCAGCCTAAATCATTTTCAGAAATAGTTATATTAATTGTTCACTTTTTTTTTCTTTTGTTCACCCTTCTGTTTAGTAATCATTGACGATTTCAGTTCATTCTTACAGGGATCAGTAGCTATGCAACTGCAGCATGCAGTGAACCTTAACATCAAACGGTGAAACGTACACAACTAAGGTGTATATGAAGGAAGAAAAATCCCCCCTACACTTAAAATAGATATGTAGGGTACCTTTTGAAAAGCAGGTAGCCAGTTGCAAGTGTATTCAGTGTGACACGTTTTTTTGTGGACTATTTCCGTGTTCAGTTCAACAGCAGTTTTAGCAGCTTTAACACATTGAGTAAGACAATGAAATGTTTATTAAAGTCACTGAAATGTTTTAACATCGGTGGAAGTAGGAGTAACAGCAGCAGCAGCAGCAGCAGTACTACTACTAACAGCTAGTTTATGTATTAAAATAAGTGCTTGTTAAGGATTTGCATCATAATGTCATATGTGCAGGATTCCTATACCAAGCCGTTGTCTTGGAAACTGATTTTCTCCAGTGGCACGTTGTGGATTATAAAGGGCTCGGGTCTGCTCGGCGTTTACATGCCTTCGCCTGTATTTATGCGCTTTATCGCTATAAAATACAACCTGGAATAGCACTCCACGCAATTTCGACGTGCCCCCCCTCCATACTGCCTAACAGGTTCTTGTACAGATTTACAGTTGTGTACATAAGTCATCGAAAAAGTGATGATTGGAGGACGATCTGAGAACTCAAGGCCTGTTCGTTTGGACTCGGACATGCAGACATATTCACACATTCCTCAGTCTCTTGTCTATGATCATCTACTTGCCAGGTTAGCACTTGAGTCATGTGTGATATTACTTAGATTGGTGCTTGTCTCCTAGGAAACATCATCTTGCCGTCTCTGAGACAATGACGGACCATTCTGTACTGACTGCTAATGGTCTACGGGGGGGGGGGGGGGGGCGAAATTCCAGATGAAAAATGCAGATCAATAAGTGATTTCATTTAGCACTCATAGGACAAATATTTATCAGTCGTGAGGTGAAGTGTCATTTTGCCTTTTTGCCACCAGATCACTATCCACAAACTAGACGAATGGTCACACTGAAGCAAAACTGCAGCTGTCCACTTGTTATCTTTTAAAGAAATGATTTTGACAATTGGGACAGTTGAAGGAGTAATAAGCTGTTTAATGATGTTTTTGAGAAGTTCAACAAACACAGATGAAAAGTTCACTGCTCCTGGCTTACGTACGTTTCCCCCCCCCCCCCCGATTATCCCCATGTATGTCTCCAGAACCTTCCGTCAGTATTATCCCGAGGCCAACCTCAATGCAGCATTTGCCAGAGCATCAACAGCAAGACTAAAAATGGGACAGAGCACAGCAAACCGCGCCTAGGAGCCAAAATGGCGGTCATACAGCTACAGTGTTACATTCACAAAAATATACTTCACTACACAGATGCATTTCATATAATACATTTTTAATAACAAACACACAACTGGTTTCACATGGCGAATAGTCAAAATCCTTCCAGTCACTTCTCAGGCAGTCGGGAGACGGTTACCCTTTGGTCTGAATGAGACAGCGATTCTTGGGCTGACGAACCTGAGATTGACCTGCTATTGTACCATTCTCAGGATAGACAGTCCTAAAATCGCTGCTCAGAGGCGCCAAAACTAACCTCGTCTGGGAGCTACCTTTGGTGATGATTAAAGATAGCATCACAATATTAAACAGGTATCACCCCAGACAGCCGTGTTCGAACACGCGTGCCGGACATTTCCTGTGGCAGAAGATTAACGGCAAAAATACAAGAGAGACGTGAAACATTGTGAGAGAAGACCATTAAAAAATCAGCGTCGAAAACGAACAAAATGCGAAATGCGGGCCTGTGTTAATTTGGATAACGTGTGTAGTTCTGATATGGAGGTTTATGTAAAAATGTTATTAAAATTGTGTTGCTATGGTTTCTAACAATACCTCTGTGTTCTTATTTACAATATTTTTATATGATTTTATTTGTAGTAACACTACAAGTACAGCAGAGTGTGATTTACTGAATCACTCCAGGGTTTGTTCCGCAGGTTTAATATTACCTGTAAGGTGATTGACAATATGAAACGGTATATTAAGAGATAAACACAATGGGCCTTTAATTATGAATCACCTTGAAATAAGAACATACTCTTTCTGGTTTAATTAATTACATTTGGGTTTGGAGCACAATGGAGAAAACATAGAATGCAATTTTTTTTACCGGTCATCTCTGCCTCTCTTAAGAGACACAGGCACACTCCTAAAACTGTTGTTTATTTAACCATAACACCCAATATTTGTTCAATTATAATAACAAATATATTTCGTTATTGAGAAAAGTGGGATTTCTATTTTGATTAAAAATACAATAATTTGACTCATGCAATGTATAAGTTTCTATTCCATGTGTGATCTATGATTAAGATTTTGGAATAGGGGAATAATGTGATTATTTTATGTAACTTACAAGTATATTTTAATTTACATAAATAGACTGGATGACTGTTCAAAAATAAAAGCAAAACTTGTGTTCTTTTTTTTTTTTTTTTTTTGCAAAGTCCTGTCTTAAAATTTTGTGATAAAACACAATTTAAAACAAATATCCTAACATGGATTTTCAGTGCTTACTTTTGTGTGACCTGAAAAACAGACAACCAGTTAGCGCCACACAACATCTGAGTGCTTGTATGAGCATGCATGCCGTTGGAGGTTCTGAGAGCCCAGGCTTGGTTCACGGTAACGGACAACATCCAGGCAACTCTCTATCAATCCGGGACACGTTACATCATGAGCTTTGCATATTGTAGCCATATTGTAGCCAGTGCTGTTTCTCATTTTAATCTATACATATTGTTTTGTTTTACCCCAATCAAACAGCTGGAAGTTTTAAATCATCACTTTGTAGGAAACAGCGTTGCATTGGCGATTCCTCGTTCTGGTACCTTCAACATCTTTGCCAAAAGTCAGGTTTATTTTTCTAATGCGCAAACCCGTTATGTAAATATGTTTCCTTTAACAATACAGGTGTACAGATATTGGCGGTAAAGACGTACAGTGTCTGTCTGTGCGCATGCAGCACAGTAACTGTGACGGTGATGCAGTGAGACTCGTGACAATCTGTAAGTCTGTACACATGCTGATGTGTCTTCTGGACACGCTGCAGCGAAAACTACAGCAAAGATGCAATACTCATCCTTACTCTTAAAAATATACAGTCACTAACCTCATAAACTTTAAAAAGAGACCATTAAGACTTATTTTAAATGATAAATAGTTCAAAAATAATCCCCCACAAGCATCGCAGCCTACCTCAGGGCATCGGGAGGACTGGGAGGGACTGCAGCCTGGTCTTCAGCGGAGACGACTACGTCGGGGAGAAGGGTGGACGGCCAGGATAGTGCTCTCGACTGCGGTGGCCCCTTGCCGACAGAGCGCCAGAGTGCGTGTGGTGTCAGTCAACGCCTCTCCTCGTCCGTGTGCCTCCGGCTCGCGCGCTCTGCTCTTCCTGTTTGTCAGTTGTACTGGCTTGTGGTAAACTTTCCATGACACCCTAGAGTTACCCACCAGAGTATCACGCTCATTCATGGCTGGACCAATCACAGGCCGCAGAGTTACTATATTGCTCTCCTACTTGACCACACGGTGCCCCAAAGGTACGTTTGAGGACGGTGACAAATGGTCGAGAAATTGCATTCTTTTGAGCTATTTAGCTACCTTAATTCAATTTCTGAAAATCTGAAGATTAAAGACCTTTATGGAGTTATGGGTTTGCCCTTAAAGATCAACACAATGGTAATTTTTCACACTGGTAATGTATTTTATGTTCCTGGAAGTAAATGCGCGAGTTCAAATAATTATATGAAAATTAAGACCAAGTAATAAGAACTTGCAGACTTCAGATTGTTCCCTCGCAAAATTACAGCTACTGCGTCACACCATAAACACAAACCATTTAGAGTCATGAGTTTTGAAATCCATAAATAGCCAGCCAGGGTACCATATACTTTCTGAATTCTGAGATTTCACTTTTTGTAGAACTTCAAAATCCGCAGCAATGTCCAAGAGTGTTTTCAGGTAGACAGAAGGTTTGCACGGGGATGCAGAAGAAAGTGGCATCTCACCCTCACTGCAGGAATCGCCAGCATCATTTGATGCAAAGTAAAACCTCCTCAGACTCCAAGACAATCTCTGCATAAAATACTGCGGGGGGGGTGCATTAAAAAAAAAAAAGTTTCTATGATCCTATCAATCATGAAACAGGTCAAAGCAGCCTGACAAAGTTTGTTAATAATGGAAAAATGATCAAAGATGTCAGACCCGGTTTCCATGCTGTGAGAACCACAATATCCTTCCTGTAGTCTTTAGCTGTGTTGAGTATGAGTGTTGGCAGCATGATCACCAAAGAACTGACAGATAAAATCTGCCTGCAGTGGTGTCGAGAAGCAGGCTTTGGTGGAATTCGCTGTGCTTTGCCTATCGTAACCTCAGAGTTCCGTCTGACTAACACAGCACAGCACGTGTGGAAAGGCAGGCCACTAAGCCTTAGGAACCCCCCCCCCCCCCCCTTCTCTCTGTTAGATCCACATTTATGCTCTTCGTTCCAATAACAACTTGTAAACCCATCATCCTTTACTGGATAAGCTGCTGGAAAATGTATGGATAGATGGAGGGTTTGTAAGGAGAAATCTACGACTGACGACAGCGTTATTTGCTGACGGTCATCCGCTTGCTATGGAAACAGACACGTCTGGCATACAGAGCGCCCACATCAGCCTGAAAGATCAGTGCCAACCACGAGGACGACAGTCACAAGCTGGTTTTGGGGCCGTGGTGACAGGAGAGCTGCTATCTGGGTCAGTGAGGTTACGGCCAGCAGCAGGGCGTGATGCCCGATAATGCGGACACCCAGGCGTTAGTTATGAAGCCTGTCGCTAGTGTGAAAATCGGGGGACGGGTTTAAGCTGGTCAGGCAAAGGTACAAGGCAGGCGCCAATGAAACACAAGGCAATAGTGAAGGAGCGAGACAACCATTGACATCGTTTGCCAGTCCGTCTTCTTGGGACTTGATCATTTTCCATTAAAGTCATAAAGGTCTCGCGTTGGCGATATTAGCAATTTGCTGACGCGACGTCAATGTACAGAACGTGCTCGGTGTGCGAACTGTACTGTGGAAGGGTGTCTCGTTGCAGAAAATGCAACCTCCTGCCATTCAAAATGAAAGTGATGATGGAAAATATCAAGGCTAACTCAGAAAAAAAAAAAACTGAACAGATGTAATGATTATTACACAGCATACTGCTAATATGGGCACAGCGTCCAGCTCATGCATGTTTTAATAATTCTGTACATCTCGTGCATGAAGCATTGCACCACTGGTGGCAAAAGAACAATTCTGCACACTTGCAGAATATTTAATGCGATTATTCTGTCAGATAGGCACCGAGATCACATGTCTGGTCAAAACAAAACGAGGTAAGATTGGGGGGCCTCCTCAGAAGGCCCATAATTCCTGAAATATCATTAGGCTTTGGAAGTGCTGGGGCACGTCTGTTGAATTTCCTCTCCGGCATTTTTCCTGCCTGTTCGTTTATTATGCAGTTATTTCCATTAAGCGGTTTAAAGTATATAAAAATGGCAGGGAATAAATTATAAAACACGCTGCAAACATGGCAGAGCTCTTCCTGCAACAAGGTAAATGAAATAGCGTGATGTTAAAAATCTAATACATTACAATACATAGGCCTACAATGTATCATCCCAAATACCTACGACGTGCCGGAGACCATCCGGTAATTCCTGGTACGATTAAGACCCACCTCTGCACCCTCATTATTTAATTAGCAAAACCAACTGCTTAAAAGAGTTGTCTGATTTTTCCCCGCAGCATTGCCGCTGAGTCCAGGCCGTTGCTTAGTTGTTATTTGTAGTGACTCGAAATATATCCGTAAGACAGGACTGTGGCTGGACACAAATGAATGGAAAATCAGGGCACCTTCAGTAAAGGTCCTTCGCAAACAAACAGCCAGAGACAATTGTGTGATAATTTTAATGCAAAATAATTTGCAAGCAACAAATAAACACGCATCGATAAATACGCACTTGAGCATCAGAAACGCAGGTATGAAAGGATGCGAGAGTTAAAAGGAGATTCCGTTAAGTAGTACGCAAATCCGTGGGCAGCAGCTAGATAAAAGAATTTTCCGATTGGCCTTACAAGCCCACCCCATATTTGGTAAATATAGTGCAACAGAGATGGGAGGTTCGGGTCAGCTGTCTGCATGCAGGGAAAGAATAATGCACAACAGAAAAACAAAAAAAACCTTTTTCTTAATATAACATAAGCAAACCAATGGTGCTTTTGGGAAAATCACAAAAGCTTTTTTGCATGAGTGATTGTCTTTATATTTTATGCACTGAAGCAGAACAGAACCAGCGGAACGCAACCCGACAGTTTGGTTGTCGAATGATCGTCAGCATGCCGCCGGAAGACTCCGAGATAGCAAGGTGACCTTGTCTTCCTCACTCCAGATCACAAAAACCCATGTCAGATCAACAAAAGCGAACATTCACAGACCAATCAAAGCAGACTTGCGTAAGATAAACAGAACTAACCAATGAAGGGTATATGGAGTCAGTTCTGCGGTTTAATTCCTTAAACACTGAAATATTTTGGACGGATCGGGTTTGTATGTGTCCAGGGGAAATTGCAATAAATATGCTTGACCTTCCCGAGAAATTCTTGAGAATTTGTTTGTTAAAAAAAAGTTGACTACCTCCGATCGAAGAACTAGTTTGGTCAGTTTAGTAAACAACAAGGTTTAAAACACACTCACGCCCACGTACTTTCCGAAGCGGTGGTCCTTGAACGCAGTAGTAGATGCAACTTTCAGCATTTGCTGTAAGGTTTTTTTTTTCTTCTTTTTTAATCTAAGCACATCTTTCACACAATAGCACAATAAAACGAAACTAAAAACGAAGACCTGTCAGATGTCAAGGCTGTCAGGAAAAGGGATCAATGACTGATTCTTCCTTATAAGGGCACATTTCTCATCTTAAAGGAGCTACATTTCAACCAGTCAAAAACGTTTTAACAAAGCATACATATTTCAGAAATATGTATCCAAAAACAATTTTTTGTAATAAAACCAAAATATATGTACATTTGATATATTTATATAATGTACAGTCTTAGCTGTAACACTGCTCATGTGTTGCCTTGAATCAAGACCAAGGGGCTGGTCCTCCACACAATTCCCACTGGTACCAGTGAAGGCAGGCTGTCCCAGTCCATCCCTGTACCGCTCCTCTCTTCAGTAACTGGGCTCGTCCATCTCGTCGTCGCTCCAGTTCAATGGGGCGTCCGTGCCGAAGTAACGGTCCCCAAAATTTCCTTTTGTAATAATAAAAAAAGGACAATGTATATGAACAAATGTAATATTTCCGGCCAGTGCTACACGGTTTGTTGCCACGCGCGTGTGGGAGTTAAGCCCTACAGCTCTCAGTGTGAAGCTCCTGTTTGTACAATCCTCCTGATGGTCAACGCTGTACTTTGTTGTGCCATCCTGTGCCCCGCTGTGACCCCCCCCCCCCCTCCCATGCTGGGGGGTTTAAAATCGAATGTACACCCAACACGCCCTTAAAAGCATCAGAAAGTGTTACAACTGCTGAAGGCGAGAGAGAAAATAAAACAAAACAGCGAATAAAACAGATGAAGTTGGTTTTATGTCTTTCCAAATCACAACCTTGTGTGCCGTTTTAAAGGCAAATACGGAGCTCACACAGTACTGTGAAAAAGTCTTAACCACCTGGGAAGATTAGGGATGGAAAACTGGGTTTGGGAACCACGACACTGCAATTCCTGTCATCCAACAAGATACCGGAAACAACAAGAAATTGCTGTTACTTTTTATTCTATTACTACTTACTATTTATTTACTAATATTAAATCAAATATTTTCCTTTACTTATATATTTAGCAGATACTTTTGTCCAAAACTAATGCACAAATGAGGCAGGTTGTACATCTTAGGTGTCCACACATCGCCCAGGTAGTTTTACGACTTTTGCACAGTAAAAAGGAAAAAACAAAAAAGTAAAACCCAATCCGGTCCTCAGGGACCCAGAGGTGGTCCACGTTTTTGCTCCCTCCCAGCTCCCCACTAGATTTTTGCCTACCAGGAGCTGGGAGCAAAAATGTGGACTGTCTGCGAGTCCCTGTGGACCGGATTGGGAAACACTATTTTAAAAATATGAACCCTCTGGGCCACACTCACCGATCCCGGGGATTATGTGGAAGAGGTCGTTGACCTTTTTGTCAACGGCGGTGGTGATAATCTTGACCGAAGGGAAGGCGTAAGCCACAGAATGCACCCCCATCTCCGCCATCAGCAGAGAGACCAGCTGGATCTTATCCTCCTGCACGTCGTGGTCCTGCAGAGAAGACCGGGGACGCAGTTAAAGCCAGATCATGTGTCTACGGAACTTTCTGGTAAGGGGGGGGCGGGAGGGGGGGGAAGAGGGCACTCTCACGGGCCTGGCGAGCACTCAAAAGAGAGCTCCAGTGAGAAGGCACCGGAAAAATTGTAGGCTGTCTGTTACTAATCAGGTCATTTAAGATGAGCGATAAGGTCACTGCTTTGGCTCCGTTTTCCATTAGTCGGTGATCTACCCAAATTTGCCGAATACTTACCAGCTACGCAGCTAACTGCCGGAGTCCCACAGCACCAGTGGTAAAACAGGCGCCTGATTTAGCAACATATCTCACACCAGCTCTTCTACCGTAAAGCCTGTTCCGTAGCCTGTAGTACGCTAGCTCTGTACCGCCAGGCAGACACTAACGGTCCACACAGACTATTCTGCAGGGTCTGCACGGCGCTGAAATTTTATGAACAACACAGAGCTACGGGTGCGACGCAAGGAATAATCCAACAAGCGGGGCTGTGAATTGAGGAAAAAAAAAAAAAGGAAGATAGGAGAGAGAGACAAAGGGAACGAGGAGGAGAGCCTACCAGCAGAACGCGTATAGCCATCATGGCCGCGGCCCCAGTGGACACGGTGCAGTCCATCAGGACCACGTGGTCCTCGCTGATGTCTCTGGGAAGGCGGAGGTAGTGCAGCTGTGGGGAGGGGCACAAAGCGGGGGGGGTGGGGGTCAGTGGCACAGGTGGGGACCGGAACCACAGTTCGGGGTGGGTTTGGCTTTTGCGGGCCCGTTCTCGGCGGCAGACGTGTTAATCACCCCGTTGGAGGAGGACTGACACCAAGCTTTCCAGCTGGACCAGATTTTGTCTCCAATCTCAGTTTGTTAGAAATATGCAACAGTCAAATAGCTTATTTTTCATATTTAAAATTAGCAATACGGCATTTGGCTCGGGGACACAGAAACACTCCCATGTTCAGTTTGCGGGTGGATTCAGCGAAGCACCTCCGGTTCTCCTGTGTCTTGGTTGGTCTGGATGAGGATCTTGCCGATGCGGACGTCCTTGCACACTGCCCGGAGTGCCGGCTCCATAGTCTCTCCCGCACGCAGGATGGAGACACCTGTGATCTGGAGAACGCAGAGAGAGCGTGAGGCTGACCCTGCGCTGTGACCCCAGAGCTATGGAGAGCAAGATGGGGCAGGTGAAGAGAAGCATTCTGGGGGACCTGAACCTGCACTCGTACTGGCGCAAATGGCAAATATAGGATTTATCGATTTTAATTGTATTTGTCATTCAGCTACCTGGAGTTCGATAAACATACATGAAATGTAAATAAATGAATGAAAAGCGAGAGGATGTGTGATGTTCAGGACACTCACCCTCTTCCCGTGGAAAGTCCTGCCTTCGTAGTCGTGTCCCTGGGGGGTCTTGACGACGTGGGGCTGCAGGGTGCAGAGGTAGAGATGCCGTAACACAATGGGGACAGCCGTATTGATGCACGCGGGTCACAGGTCAGAGGGAGACAAAACACAAACCTTTCCATTAAATCGCAGGAGGTCATGCCTGCAACCCAATTTACACCCTACTTTGAATGTAACCTAGAAACGCAGCGTCGAGGAGCAGGATATTCAGACCCCCACGCCAGCGCCGCTTTCTATAATAAGATCTCGCACCGCAATGAGTGTCTGGGCCCAATCTCTGTCGGCGGGTTACAAAGTTTCCATGCTGGCGGAAGGGCTGCAGTTTACAGCCTTACTCTCACGCCAGCTCACACGCAAACACACACACCCACGCACAGCCTACCTGGGAAGGCAGGAAGGACAGGGCGTGTTCGATGAGCAAGCGCATCAGCCTCTTCGAGTAGAAGATGAACTCATCCCGGCTGGTGTCCTTATTCCTGCCCACGGGACGAGAGCGAGCAGAAAGTTTGATGCCCGCCACCAAAAGCAGCTCCTGTCACAGATGACCCGTCTGTCCTGTTAACTCTTCTAATGGACCCAAAAAATGCAGACTTCGTGGTTTCCTGAATAGTGAACCGGCTCAAAACATTCCGTGATAAGAAGATGCCTTCACTGGCATTGTACAAATACAGTGAAATGTTGTCTGGGGCAAGTCTGTAGAAGCAGTTAAGGATGAAATACACACACACACACACAGCTCTAAAAAAATTAAGAGATCACTCTCTTGTTAAATCCTGGTTTAATCCTGGTTCTGCTGGCAGAAGGCTACACTGGGAGGCAAGGCTGCCTCCAGGCATACATTTCTAGGACAGCAGTACACAAAAACACTGTGAAACAGAACATTCTGAGAATGACCAAAAGCGAGCCAGGCAGAGGGAGAAAGCGGCTTTCTAACATATATGACATAGATGAATTTCTCATGAATTGTAGAATCACCTCAAGTAACCTTCAGCAGGAATGGGAAACATTAAGTGCTGGTGTGAAGTGCACTGCTAGGACAGTTCATATCAGGCTCCTAGAAGCAGGACTGAAGTCCCATAAAGCAACCAAGGAGCTCTTCATTAATGAGAAACAGAGAAGAACCAGGCTGGAGTTTGTAAAACATGTGTAATTTACACAGAAGCTTATCCATAAACTGAAAAATGGGGGGAACTGAAAATTGTGCTGTGGTCTCTGTAACAATGAATGTGTGTGTGTGTATATATATATTACATACATTCCCAAACCGTTCCCACAAAGTCAGGAGCATGGGAATTGTCCGAAATGGCTTTGAATGCTGCAGCACTAAGAGTTCCTTTCACTGGAACTAAGGGGCCAAGCCCAACCCCTGAAAAACAACCCCACACCATAACCCCCCCTCCACCAAACATAAGACTTGGCACAATGCAGTCAGGCAAGTACCGTTCTCCTGGCAACTGCCAAACTCAGACCCGCCCATCGGATTGCCAGACAGAGCAGCACAATTTGTCACTCCAGAGAACACGTCTCCACTGCTCTAGAGTCCAGTGGCGGCGTGTTTCACACCACTGCATCTGATGGTTTGCATTGCACTTGGTGATGTGAGGCTGGGATGTAGCTGCTCAGCCATGGAAACCCAATCCATGAAGTTCTCTGTGCACTGTTCTTCAGCTGATCTGAAGGCCCTACAAAGTTTGGGCTATTGACTCTGCTGACAGTTGGCGACGTCTGCACTGTGCCTCAGCATGCCTTGTCCCCGCTCTGTGATTTTACGTGACCTACCACTTCATGGCTGAGTTGCTGTCGTTCCCAATCGCTTCCACTTTGTTATGATACCGCTAACAGTGGACCGTGGAATATTTAGTATTGAGGAGATTTCACGAATGGACTTACTGCACAGGTGGCATCCCATCCTGTCACGGTACCACGCTTGAATTCACTGAGCTCCTCAAAGTGACACATTCTTTCGCAAATGTTTGTAGAAGCAGCCAGCATGCCTAGGTGCTTGATTTTATACACCTGTGGCTATGGAAGCGATTGGAACAACTGAATTCAATGACTGGGTGTCCCAATGCTTTTGGCAATATAGTGTATATATGTACACACACACACACAAATTTATACGCACTACAGAATACAGTGGTTCATGTGACCTGAAAGGGGGAGGCTGGGACATGAGGACCGATGGAGGAGGACCCCCAGTGGGCTCCCCAGCAGGGTGGCCGCGGAAAAGGAGGGCATAACCAACAGGTGTGAGCAAAAGAACGGGGGAGGGGCTTGTGTTAGACAGTAAGCATCGGGGGTGTGTGTGTGTGTGTGTGGGGGGGGGGGGATTCACTGACCTGATGATGGTGTGCATACCCCGGACTTGGGGGGTGCTCTCCAGTACACTGAGGGTCTCAGGGAGGGGCTGGGCTTGGTGGGCCGAAGCAAGGGCTGCCCTGCAATCATGATGACCACGAAGGGCAGGGACAATCAGAGTCCGAGAAAGAGAGAGCCAGCGGGGGGCACAAAACACACACACACACACACCCAAAAGGGGTATAATCTCTATCTGCCCCCCCCCCGCATGCCCGTCTGGCACAGCCATTCCTTATGCCCGCGGACAGGGTGTGGCAGGTCCACGCCGTAACAGACAAGCCAGAGACAAAACACAGCAATCAGCAGGCAGGAGGAGTGGAAAGGGGCGTTAGTCTGATTTCCACACTAAATGGGGGTCTCTCCCCGCAAAAAGCGTGCTGTTAAACCCTTACACAAATGACAGTACCTCCTTCAGGATTTAATCAGGGATGTGGCAAAGCTTTTTATTTGACCCCAATTCTTCACTGATGAGCAGAGGGTACTGCGGGGTCCGAATCAGAGCCAAAAATTGGGAGTGAAATCTATAACAGAAGAATTATTGCAAAGCAGCTTCCAGACATCACAGATAAAGCACTGAAGGAGGCTGAATCTGTTCAGGGTTCTATAAGGAAACATAAGAAAAGCTTAATGACGAAATGATTTTCCAACCATCGCCACTTATTTAGCAAAGGGATCGCGGTGTTAGTACCTATATATCAGTAATAATTTCGCTAACCGACATTTTCTGTTTATAGGCTGCCTCTCTGAGCTAAACACGCCACGTCTATTAAAATGTCGCGGAGCAATGGCTAATTTGGCATTAGCAGGAAACCGCGCATTTATGCCATTTAAAAAAAAAATAAACTACAAAAGTATTTTCATCTACTCGATTCCCTGTTAATGTCATTATTTGATTGTTTTAAGGTAACCGACACGATTTATGCGGCCTGAATAAACAGACGAACGTTTAACACATACATTTGACGATTTTTTTTTTTTTTACTAGCAATACATTTTTTTTTAAACTTTAGAGATACTCTATTTATCCAGAAGGAAATGTAGGTTTTTATTACTACGTTTAAATGTTGCCAAAACGATATAAGGTAAATAAAATTTAAATTCGAATAAATTCGTTCTTTCAAGAGGCCAGCGCATTTCGCAAAAAAATTGCCTAACAAGACTGACCTGACGATGGATGGAAGGACGGATAATTTATTGATCTCGAGGTAAATTAATTCCTCGGAAATATATTACAAGGTCGGCCTATTAATAAGCAAATAAACGACCACAAAATGAATTTAAACACCTAAAATTAACAAGTGAGAGTTTATACGTGAGGGAAGTGAGATGTTAAGAGAGATGCACGCGGCTCAGCCACCAAAGCTTAATGCAGTCAGTCCGGTTACAACGCGATTAATACGTTCCTGAAGAACCTAGCTTCCGCCAAAATCGTGTACTAAAATACACATACCCAATAGGAAAAATAGGGTTAGGGGAACGCGACTACAAAACTTATTAACTTATGCCAAACAAGATTATTTAAATAAAAGCAGTGATACCGGTAGCTAATATTGTAATTATATGCGTAATTTAGAAATGTCTTTTAGAAGTGAAAACCGGTTCAACCGATTCACTGAAAATCGGTTCAAAAACGATTCGTTCAAGAATATAGGACACCACCATTCCCTTGGATAGCTGTTCTGCGTGTCTATTGCTATGACCCTATTGCTTTGTAGTTCGCCTAGTGCTGTTCTCTCCAACTGAAAATCGCGCAAATACTAAAGCAATTCAGTGTTTTATTGGACTGGGGTAGTATGACAATATGTCAACACATTCGCGGTGTGATATTACGCATTGTGGCAGGACTGACCGTATATGCGATTGTTTCGCTGTTGGTCATAGGCGCATTAATGTGACACAGAGTATTATAAGTATTATAAATATTTAATGGTGTTCAAAGCACAATGATTTTCTGTGATTTTCTTATTAAAACCTAACTTCATTATATTACTACTCCGTTCAGTTAATTTTTCTGAAACTGACATCGTTAGTTTCTAACTTGTGCGTTTTAGGGCATTATTACGTAGCATGGAACCCTTCGGTAACGGTATTAATCTGGATATCGTGCTTGTTTACGGAACGTTTAAACATTTTAAAAGCTTCCATTTCACTGAATGTACTTAAGATTTATGCGATCTTTAGTCATAATCAATGCGCCAAAACCATACTTCAAATCAAAAGCCACGAATTAAGTTTTTGTCACACGTAAACATAAATCGTATGCAAAGGTCCTCACATATCCCAGCGGAGCTTCCTCTATGGAGAGAAGGGTTGACGGAAACATTGGCAGAATCATGGAGGGAGAAAAGAAACACAAAACGAACGAACAAACAAACAAAAAGGGAAACAGGCACATTATACCAGATGAATGAGAATATAGATGTTTCACCATGCAAGGCAGCCCCGACTGTTGAATCTGCATTCATCACTGCCTGTCGATTAAATGCGTTGAAAGCATAGAAGTGGGTGGAGGGGAAAGTCCCGTCGGACTCGAGCTCACACATCAGATACCGAGGCTGAGCCAGTCATCTTGTAGCGGGGGAAAGGCGCTCGCGGGCGGCGTGATGAATGCACAGCCGCGGTCTGGGCTGTCACTGAGCCCCGTTCAACATCCTGTGTCTAAAAAGCCGTGTCGTCGCGACGGGCTTACCTAATGGAAAAAACTAAAACACCCGGCCTTTTCACTTTTGATTGGGGTGGATACTGGAAAGTTAATCGTAAGTGAGACACTCGTCTTACAATGGTGTAAAAGCTACATCCGGGGGAGAAAAGGTGCCACAGTCGGATATTTTTAGACACAGAATGCATGTGGAGGAACGGAGCGGCTGCATGGTGATTTGACTGAATTTTATTTATATAGGAAAGGATTTTTTCAAAGTGTCAAACAGCCTGCTGCAGTTCATTAACCAGAACTGCCCTCACATCAACTTATAACAATAATAATAATTATTATTAATCCCCAAATATGCCTGCTGTTTGTAATTACACTTCGTTTGTTTACTTAGGAGACTTTTCTAAAATCATGTACTCTTTTTTCCCTTTTTTTGAGAAAGCAGGGTGAGACCGTCCTTAGAACAACTGGGGGTTAAGGGCCTCGCTCAGGGGCCCCGCAGTGACCCAGCACTGTCAGAAAAATGACCAATTTGTACCATTGAGGGTAAAATTACTCATCACTGGGGCTGTACCCTCAAAGGTCTGCCAACTGTACTCTAGCTGTAGGTAAATATACCTTTTAAGGTACAGAAATGGACTTGGGGGAACAGATCTGTACCATTGGGGTACATTAATGCTGCTTTGTACTTTGGGAAAGACAGCTGTATCAAGACTGTACACTTTTTTCTGACAGAGTGGGATTTGAACCAGCGACCTTCTGATGTCACAGCATCTAAACACACTGAGCCACACGCCTCCCTCAGTTGCTTCGGGCTCTTGAATTTGGGCTGAATATAAGGGAAAGAAAAGCACCACGGTTTGGAGGAACGTGCAAATCTGTCGCTCTGCGGAGGAATCGAGTCTGTGGGAGGTGGGGCGGTGCAGCAGACTGGCCGACTGAGGGAAGCGGGGGGGGGGGGAGCGGCAGAGTGGTAAAAGGGTGAGTTACTGTACCTGACGCTGAGCTCACGCTGCGTGGACACAGTGCGAGCGGTCCAGGTAAGGCAAGGCCAAAGGCAGGCGAACGGGAGATACAACAAAACACGTGAACCTCCATCCCCATCCATTAGTGCACACAGGAAGCGATGAATACGCATTAGGTGCCACTTTGGTCTCTCGAAAATTTACCGTGAATATTATGTCGTCTGAAGCGGGCTGGATTTTTTCCCTAACGCACTAAATATACTTCACATCAAATGGCCATTAAATCTTCCTGACATTTTACAAATGAAGTCCCTCCTTGGTCCATAATTATTACTTATGTGACCATGCATTAGTTGTAGATGGTCCCTAGCTCTGGTTTATTATCACCTGGGCTCCTGGTTTAATAAATGTTGAACACCCCCTGCTGTCATGAAACAAAGCAAATAACTACTACGCAGACAGAGGCTGTTCAGTTTAACCTCTCCTCCACTAGAGGGCAGAAGCACACCAAGCAAGTAGCATTTGAGGCTTAACTTCGGGTGGAGAAGGAGAGCGAATTTTTATAACATTATGCAATTGCATACTGTGAAAGGGAAACAGCACAATTCTTGAATGGAGATGGGGAGGGAGCTCAAACACCTGAATATAGTATGAAATATCTTTGTCCACATAAACTCCTAGCTCCGCGACTTCCTGGAAAACAATGGCAATGACACTGCGTCGGTAACCGAGTGATTCATAGGAGATTTTTTTGATCTAACCGCCACTATTTACTGCCAGAAATGCAACTAAATCCAGCCGCTCTCCGAGACACAAATTGAGTACAGAGCGGTGCAAAAATACAGCATCTGTCTTCAATCGAAATGTTACATCGATCTTGGCTTGGCTTGTATGGTTTGGAAAGCAGACTTCACACATGCGAAGCATGCATGTTTCACCTCCCAGCACGTCATGCAGGCAAACGGCATGCAAACTTCGTTCAGTCTGTGAAAGCCGCCCATCTCTCAGTGTCACGAACACTTTTGGCCCAGAGGCTGCTACTTATTTAGCTACAAGACAAGCAAGTGGAATCCCCTGAATCTCTCTAAGGGCTAAATATTGCCTATGTTAAGAAAGTCACACACAATCAAAGCTTTGAGACCTCATGTCAATAAACAAAAGCCCTAGACTGGAGAAAGTTCTATGAGGTCAGTGTTCTGCCACAATCCAGAATGGCGGTCACATGCCCTGATGTATCTCAAGATGCATTTGCATAAGGCCTGTGAGCTGAGGACCAGCTCACGAAGCACATACCTCTACGCAAACATTTGGCTGTAGCACTAAATTAAACCCTTCAATTGCCATTCAAATGCTTACAGACTTATTTACCAACTACCTGAAGGCTCAAAATGTAAACAATTCACCTTTTTCAAAATCCAAAACAGCCCAGGCTGTGACACACTTGAATTAACGCAACAGCCCCCACCCCAGTGGGCTCCCCCCCACCCCACAGAAGCAGAAAAGCGCTCTCACTCACTTCCTCCAGTTGGCTGTGCACGTGCTGGACAATCAGGTCGATGGCAACCATGTTGCCCCCACCTGGGAAGAAAGGGCAGGGAGGTAAACTCGAGACCCATCAGTCCATTGGGATGCTTGAAATAATCTCTCTCACTGAATTGTGTTAAATAACTAGCCTAGCGATAGCACCTGGAAGTTCAAGTCAGACTAGCAGTCAGCACCAACAGGGTGACCCATGTGCAGTGATCCTACTGACCGAAGGTGTTAGGGCATTATTATTATTATTATTATTGCACAATTTGCATACCCTTCATTGTCTCTGTTACTGGTCTGTTTATTTGGTGAAATGCAGTGATTCTGTATCTCTCTATCCTATGATAACAATGTGCCTGAAAACGGCTGGATGATGCAGTCAGGAAGCCCGTGGTCATGACCTCAGGATGGGCGTATGGGTGCGGCAGCCAAGGAAGCCTCACCGCGGGGCACCACGATGTCCGCCAGGCGCATGGTGGGCTCGATATACTGCTCGAAGGCCGGCTTCACGAACTTGTTGTACTGCTTGATGACGCCGTCGATCTCGCGGCCACGCTCCGTGATGTCACGTCGCAGCCGGCGCACCAGTCGGATGTCCGAATCAGTGTCCACGAAGATCTTCATGTCCAGGAGCTGGGGGAGGAGTGGCAGGGATTTCGGCGATCCGGGTTACATCGGTGATGGGAATGCAGAGAGGGAGGCGTCGAGGATGGAAGAAACCTTACCTTCAGGATCTCTTTATCTGTGAAGGACATGATACCCTCGAAGATGATCACACTGGCTCCATATACCGTTTTCTAGAAAGTGTGAGAAAGAGAAGGAAGAATTGCAGGACTTGAAACTCTCTAAAGATAGAAACAAATGTTACTTTATGTCTGTGAAGTTTCATACATGTTCAGGTAAAAACATATTTTAATGTTCCCCTCATTTGCTGACTAAAGCTGCATGTTCTATATATTGCATATTACCTGCAAATTTGGTTGTTGATTATACCTCAGCAAATGAGGCTTAGATACAAGAACTGAAACCAAATGTCACCTGGTCCTTTTCCTCAGAGGAACCGTGTGATGATGTTGCTGTAGCAACAGCAAACAAAGCCTGGCCATGTGCTTGCGAGCATGCAAGCTGCTAGAGGTGGCTACTGGCGGCTTTGGGGGCCTCACCCACTCCTTCTGCCGCCCGTGTATGGTGAAGTCGTACACGGGAATCTTCACACTCTTCCCCTGCTTCAGCTTGAGCAGCGTTGCCCCCAGGAGGTCGAAGTCAAACGCGTCTGGATGGTCGAAGTTGTAGTCATTGCTGGCGGCTAAGGCCTGCTGCTCCTTGGTGAGAACCTGTGGTGGAGGAGCCCTGAAAAGAGTCAGCGTCTGTACCACCAAGCCCTGGAGGTACATCTTTTCTCCCCATGAAGGTCAGCTGAAGTTAGCAGGACTAAATTTAGGGCGTGATCAGGACACTCTGACCCCTTTCTGCCTCAAGCCAAGTGGTTGCTGTTTACTCCTCTACCAGGGCATTTGGCAACCTCTTCTTTACTTCCCTGCCCCCCACCTGCAATTGGCTAATCAAAAGGGGCTTTATAATTAACAGTGTAATGAAAATCCTGCAGCACCTGGCAGGGCCATAGACTGGAGTCTGATGACTGAGACTGTGTCAACTAGGCTTTGGCATTGGGCAAGCTTATTTACTGACACAAACGGGAACGTAGGTCTCCCCAATCACCAGAACCCAAGGCTGCTCTGGGAGTCATGTTGTAAGTCATGGGGTTTTCAGAGGAAACTGCAGAAATAAAATGCCTAGGCCATTGACAGAGAACTGTTGCTATGATGACTTTCAAAGGACCCTGACCACAATCTACAACAAGACACCTCAGCCTGCAGGAAAATGTAAAATCAGCCAAACGCAGCTGCTGGGAGTGATAGGGCTTCTGTGATGGCATCCCACCCCCAAACTCATGCATATCATTCAGGAATCCCATTATCTTCCCCTCCCTCCCCAAGAGACGACGCTATAAATTTGGGGGGGGGTTTAAACAGGCCAGGAATGTCTGGGTGACCTGGTTTTAGGGAAGGAGAAGAACGGGGGAAGGCCACATCAAATGATCAGATCAGCTCCCAACAGGCTGATGTTATCCTGAGAACCTCCATATCTTGGGAGGGCCATTCAGTTCGGCTCCCTTCCTACCCAGCCCCTCATGCCAGCATCTTTCTCAGCCTTGCCTTATAGAAGGAGTCCATGGACAGAAGTACCACCCAGGGCACATCCAGGGCTTCGATGATCTTCTGGGCCGCTGTGGTCTTCCCAGAGGCGCTACCGCCGCACAACCCTTGGATGGAGCGGCGAGAGAATCGGGGTCAAGGTAGTCTAAGCAACGTTAACAGGCAAGCGGCCTACGAGTGCCGGCGGGGCAAGCGGCCTACGAGTGCCGGCGGGGCAAGCGGCCTACGAGTGCCGGCGGGGCAAGCGGCCTACGAGTGCCGGCGGGGCAAGCGGCCTACGAGTGCCGGCGGGGCAAGCGGCCTACGAGTGCCGGCGGGGCAAGCGGCCTACGAGTGCCGGCGGGGCAAGCGGCCTACGAGTGCCGGCGGGGTAAATGGTTAAGGAGTATCAGTGGGCAAACGGTCAAGGAGCGTCAAGGGGCAAACATTTGAGGAGTGCCAGCGAGCAAACGGGAAACGTTTCGGGCACAGTCACACGTTGCTCTCCACCATGCACTGTGTTAGTATGCTTTTATTCATCCATACTGGAAAATAAACGGATGACTGGATGTGTTACCACCAGCAGCGGATAAGTGTCCGCGTCTGAGTAGCGACACTGGTGCACGGCCACACAACTGGAGGCACTAGGTTGACCTACCGATGATGAAAGCTTCCTTAGACTGCGTGCCATGCTCGTTGTACCAGGGCGGCCGTCCCGCCGTGTAGATCGTCCGCTTGCTGGTCCGCAGCAGGGGGGGCTCAGACTTGCACTGGCTGGTAGTGCGTTTCCGTGGGGACAGGCCTGTGCTGACGGGGGGCAAGAGCCTGTCTAAGGAATCCTCACTGCTGCTGCTGGAAGAGAGAGAGAGCCCATCAGGTGCGCGTCTCACTGTGAAGGCCGGCTCAGTTGGGTCTTCCCCATGTACGAGCTGCCCATTGTATCGCTTTAACGCTCAGGTTTAAGGTTTGAACACCCAGTGCAATGTAGGACAAGCAACTCCTCCCTATGTACTCTGTGAATCTAAATATACTTATCTGGTTTTAATGAGTACCTAATAGAGGGAGGGAAAAGCTTAGGATGTACGGTTCCTATTCAATGGTAGTTTCCTGCCTTAAAACAGATTTTGAAAAACGGGACACATCGCAGTCCGTGATTTTATCCCAGCAACTCAGCAACGAAGTAGTTCACTGCACCTATAATGTGGAACAGTGTAACTACTGTTAAAAATTTCCACGATAGACAGAGAGAGTCACCCAAAAAAATGGGAAGCCCTTCCCAAATGTGAGTGTCTGGTCAGGTCAGCTGACTAAAAGAGGACATGGAATTTGCATGCACAGGGCAGTCATGTGAGGCTGATTTCTGTAGCCCTGACACACGGCATGATACAGCAATTAATGACCTTAGGAATGAACAACAGGTTAGCAAAGAAGAGTTAACGTGCAGAACGGAAAATCTGCCATGGAAAAAAAAAAATCTGCCACTCCAGACTAAGTTTGAGCCCTCGACACTTAGCCGGAGCAGAAGAATCAATCGAAACAACCAAATTATCCATGGAACATGACAACAATACATGAAGGGGATCATTAATAATTAAAAAGAGACATTAGCCACTACAGACCATACTAATGCTTTCATTAGTGCTGCAGTTTAGAGACCCAAAGTCCAAACAGAAGTCGCCAAGCTTTATCGAATTGCTTAATGTACCACACACAGAACAGGAAAAACCAAAGGAAATGAAGAGACAGACACCTGCAACTATAAGACCGTGGAACTCCAGACTTCTGAAAATGTCGACCAGACAAAGCAGGGCATGTTTAGAGAAAGTTCCAGGCACCAGAATGCTCTCTAAGACTAGCGCTGCGCGATTATGCTCTGCCCCCCTTGCCTGAGCTTGATTACTCTAGTGCCCCTTAAATACCTGCAGGAGTCATGCTCAAGAGTCAAAGGTTAACAGAGCCTCTCCCATCTCAGACTGATTGGTCAGTGCTGAAGACAAAGGGTGGGAGTGAGGGAGGCTTGAGAGGAGACGTTTAAACTGAAACTGCGCATTCAGCAGTTGTTCAGCAGGGGCGTAGCTGGGAGAATGATTTGCCTGCATGTTACAGCTTGGCTTGCCTACTGGAGTCTGTCCAGTTCATAATTCCGATTCTACAGCACAGCACGGCAATGCAAAATGATGACAGACAGGGCACTGGCCAAAACCCCAAGCAATACAAAGTAATAAGTAAAAACAGACACATTCAGTTGAAGACATTTACCTTTTATATAACGCCTTTCACAACACAGCTGCCCCATGGGACTTGGCAACAGTTGCAGGCAATACATTGTCATATCATTTAAACAAAGTGGTGCATGAAATATGGAAAACAGATGTATAAAGTGCCACCGCTACTACTACTACTTACCATAACAAAAATAACAGTAGTGGTGATATCAGGCAAAAAAAAAAAAATTAAACGTGTTTTACAGTTTAAAATTTTATTCCTTTAATTTAAAAAAATTCTACTCAAAATAAAGAGGTCCGCCAGCTGTAAGAGACGCAGACGGCCAAAGGAAGCGAGCAGACGGGGGTGGGGGTTTACCTGCCGTCCGAGCGCAGAGCCCAGCAGCCCGATATCCGCGCCCCGGAGTATGCCGGAAGGCTGTTCATAATCAGCGGCTGGCAGGCGATCAGCACCCGAGGGTGCGCGCGAGTAACACGATGCACTGCACCGATACGACGACACTGCACCGGGAGCCCCTCCCCTCCCCTCGGCCAGGGGAAGACGGAGAGGAGACCTGAACCGAAACTATGCCTGGATTCGCGGCTCTAAGAGGAAACTTTCAGCTTCCTGGATCACGGGCGTGAGAGTGAGAAATGAAAGCATGGCGGGATCAGCGGACAGAAAGAGACAAGCGTGCCTGGCGACTCTGTTTATTAGCTGTTATTAATAGCAGGGTGTGCGTAAGGGACACTCCCCTCCACTACTGGTGACACATGCAGACACACACGCACGCAAGGTAGGAGCCCCTGGCTGATCTCATTTTGGCACTGCCCAGTCATCTGTCTGTGACATTCAGTGTGACAGTGGTTCACTAGGGTGCCTGTGGCGGGGCAGGGCGGGACACAAACTGTCTGGACGTGAGGTCCCCCCCCCCCACTCCAAACACAATAAACGGGGTTTGAACCATTTTCAGGTTGAGAAACACGCGCACAGAGTAACATAAACCAAAACACACATAAGAAAAGGCAGGCTGGGGCGAGACGGCGTTGCCAATGGCAACACGTATCCAGGGACGCAAGGGAAAGAGGAAAATACAGCGCAGCTGCCTCATGCCACTGTCCCAGGACACCTCCCCAAATCCCATCACAGGGACAAGTGGGCATAAATATCATGATGAAACACAACTCCACCCCCCAGTGGGCTTAGTTTCAGCACAACACCTCCAGGACAGGCTTGAGGGTAGGTGAATCACTGAGTGCCCTAACAGATAGTGTACAACATAATCATCCCCTTTCCTGCCAAGGGCTCCGCAGATGCTCGACCGCACACTAGATTTCACCTCAGTGTCTGGCAAAGCAAAGGCTCGTGTCCAAAATTACAGCAGGCTGGGGTGTCGATTAACAAACCACAGCGGCAGGATACCTCAGGCCTGTCGTGTGCATGTAGAAAAATAACCCATAATCTATTGAAAATAAATGAAATACAAAAAAAACAGGAATACAAAAAGATAATAAAATCATCAAACTCATTCATGCTGTACTGTACTGAAACAGGCATTATGCAACAGTCAGTGGTGACAGGTTTTACAGCAGCTGTGCATATAGGTGTCAGATTCAGGCTCCCAAAATAGGACTTAGAAGCCAGTTTGTGCTTCATTCATCTCATGCGGCATAAGTTAAACGGAAACTCCCGCTGCAGTCCAATGTGGAGGTTACATGTTTGTTTCAAGTTCGGACATTTCTTAGCCAAGTCATACAAAGTCAAAACAGAGAGGTGAGCTGCCACAAATGTAAAGAAAGTGCATTTCCCACCTTCTTAATGCAAATTGTTATTCATATACAACAAACAGGCTCATTACTTTTAAGGTAATCACAATGCTCTTTACCAGGTATTCCCAATACACCAGACCAACAACAAATCAAAAGCAGAATTTGCACATGGACCTAGAGGTTTTGTGGACTCCTGGTTAATTTCACTGAAAACCATACAATGATCCCTGATCAAACTGTGATCAGGCTCCCCTCTAATGTCTATAATTTAGCACTTTAAATCTCGTGAAACCTACTCTTATCACCTGCAGTCTGTATGTTGCACAGGGAATGTTATTTCATGTCACTGTTTACCAATATACGGACATGGTGCGACAATAAAGCCTACTTGATTTGAAACTGGCATTAAACACCGCGGCACTTTATTTACTTTGTTTTAGATGTACAGAGAAGTGCATACTTAGGCTTGGCGTTTTTTGCCCGAGTAAATACTGACCGGTGTTCATTTCTGAAAGATTACGCTACTTATAATATATTAAAAACCACACTCTGACCAACCATGGACGACCTACTTAATCAGAGAAATGTTCTAAACATATCACCAATATACTAGTAATATTAGTTTAGTAGGGGTAAAACGGAGGGGTAAAACGCGATAAAAAAAATCTACTTTTATCACGAGCTCCTGGATATGTACCAACATCACTTAATCACGTGTGCAAGACAACTGCAGCCCGGCAGCTAGACGCGCTCCCGATCTCCGTGCCTGCGCCTGGCAGCTGAGGGAAGCGTTCATTTATGTTACTGCGTCCTCTTGTGGCACAGCAGGTAGCTAGAAAGTGTGGGGTGTTTCGCAAAGTTTACCCAAGTACCACAAGACTTTATTTACTTTGTAAAATAAATAAATTATATAAAAGGTCGCTTTTTGTATTAAATGCGGTTGTGAAGTGTGTTCTGCCACAAGGTTCGGTCCGGCAGTGACGAGCCACACAGTGCACGTCGCTTCCCCACAACCTTTCTGGAGCAAGGAGGCTGTATTTGGGTTTGGGTCGTAACATTACAGGCAGCTTATTTCTCGTGTGGGATGGGTAAGGAAAAAGCCGGACCACGGGAAAAGACCTGCCGCCGGACGGTGCATTTTTAGAAAGCCGTCTCACATTGTTGGTGGATAATTACACATTGGGGAAGCCGCAGATTGCGCAAGCGATCGGCGAATGTCGCGTGTCACATCGCCGCCACGTTTCACCGACGCTTCCTGCCTGGCGCCTTTCGGTCTCACCGTTACCATGTTCAAACCGGGCGAGCGTCAGTCGTGCATTTCGCAAACTAAATTCCAGCCGTGTAAAGGCACCGCCGCCCCAGCGTTTGGCAATAAGGCGGAACTCACCTATCAGACCGAGAGGAAGTCTTCTCCACACGCTCCATCTCGGCGGAGGTTATCCCTTCCGTGAACACAGCAGACATAGCTGTCCTCCTTTCCTGACAATCAGCTGTCACGGCCGCCCCCGATGCATGCCGGGTGATGCAGTTCTATCAGCCGTTGGGGCAACCCGCGATGCATGCCGGGAGATGAAGTTCTACTATCAGCCGTTGGGGCAACCAACGATGCATGCCGGGGGATGTAGTTCTACTATTAGCTGTCGGGGCCACGCGCCCTGCTGGACGATTCAGTTCCACAGATGGTGGGCTATGTAAGTTATTTTCGGTGAATTCAGATTCCTTTCAGAATTGGTCACTAACTTGTTCGCTCCTGCCTGTTATGTTTAGTGACAAATCGTACACAGACAACAGGAATGTATTTAATTCAAACACAAGAAAGCGCTCAGTGACATTCATACCTCTTTTATAATTCGCAACAATTAATAACTGTATAATTTAATTATAATTCAATCAAATTAAATAATATGGTACTATTAATAATACAGGTAACTTAGAGATAACTGCACAATAATAATTATTGTAATTTGAGTGCCAAACCAATGCGGTACTTTTTAATGTTCGCTAATACTAGTTTAAAAAAATGTCAAAATATGCAAGAGCAAAAAGATGCAACACAGTCAACGTTTTTATTAATTATATGAAGAGTACCGATGCACAGTAAATACAACAATCTGTAAAATATTCCTTATATATTAATGGTCTGAATATTCCCCATATTGAACAGCCTCGGGTAGGATGAATGACAGAGAAATCAACCCTTAAAACAATATACTCTGTGGACCCAGGCTACATAAAAGCTTCACGTGTGAAAATCTTGCAGATTCATGGGCGTCGCCGCCATTAAATTTGAGAGGAACGTGTCCCCCTCACATTTCATAATTATTCGTTTGGACCCCCTCCCCCCCACATTTAACATAAAATATTAGTTTTACGCCGGTGTCCCCCCCCCGCCCACATTCAAAATGCTTCTGACGCCCCTGTGCAGATTCATTCTTTATTGATTATATCGATCGTAACAGTTTCTTTTAAAGGATCGTCTTTATTTATATATATATATAGAACTTTAATCGGAAACAAAATGTCCGGGACATAAAAATGAAAACGGAACACCTAAAACGGAGGCTACCGAGGTTGTCTTCAATCACAGAGTCCGGATCCTCAGTCGCACCAGCAACAGTAATTCAAGCGTATTTCATAGGATAGTAAATGAACAAGACATAAACAGCCCCTTTCCCCGCTATACTTCACTTAAGAATAATAATAATAAAAAAAAACATTTTCCATGTGGATATCTGAACGGACAGTGAGTGGTAAAGTAAATGCAGCGGATAGACAGGGGGATACAATTTAACAAATCAATAAACGCCCAACATGGCTGACCGTGTAAAGATTACAGCGCCCGGTGGGGGGGTAACCCGCCCTGCTGTTGCAGTGCCTCTATTTCTTATTTTTGGCTTCACTGCAAACCAACGCATAATATACATATTGCTGTATCTCTAAGGTAATATTACAGTTTCATGCTTCGCAGAGTGCGCCCACACGTGGCTTAGGGAAGACGCGTTGTTTAGGCGGAAGCGAACTCAGAGAAGTACAGTCCAACATAAATCATCAGTCACATTGAAAAAGGCCAGTAAGTAAACGAAGACGATGCACATAAACCCAACAGCGCAATGCTACTTCGAGAAGTACAATTTACAAAAACAGGAAAGCTTTTTCAACGATTCCTCTTACCATTCAGACTTGATAGACAGTAAGGAAAATGAATGAGAAGGGTTAGCTAACCTACTTCAGCTTGTGCCTGCCAAAACTCAACCCAACTAAGGTCAGCTAAGTAGGTGGATTAAAAGATTAACAAGGCTACACTACAAGGATCATATAAATGTAATAGTTACACATTCGGTTACGGAATATAACAACTTCAAATCATTTGATCACCCATCAAAATGCTGGCTAACAAAGTACAGACGCTAAAGTCGACATAACTTTAAAGGTGTCAGGCCTACAGGAAGGTAACGATCCAACTTTAAATCCAGTTTTAATGTTTGATAAAGCTACATAGTCAGTGACTGGTGGGTGGGAGTCTAGGACCCAAAATATATTTCTCATTTTTTTAATACTACAGGATAAACAAGGTTTAAAGTTAACGTATTTACAAGGGTTGATCACTTTAAACTGCATCTGCATGTTCAACCAGCTTTCTAAACTCTTCTGTAAGGTCATTCTTCGTAACAAGAGTGATATATAATCAAATCATATATATTCTAAGTGTTCATCTATGAAATATGTCCACAAGACATGTGCTTCGGTCAAGACCAGTTGTGTCGTACATTATACTTAGTGTCACAACATTTTTGTTTTTTAAATTTTAATCTAAAAGGTTATAAAAGTAATTATTATTTTTTCTTTGTTATGGCTTTTCATGAGAATGACTCAGCCTTTTTAAAGATTCAGAGAAACAATTAGAGGCACAAAGCCCCAGCCTGGCCACACCTCAAGCTGCTGGTCAATAACTTTAGGGACACGCGCCTTCCTGAACATGGAAATGAACTAACTCCATCAATGCTCATGAAGTAAATGGTGAACGCAGCATTTAAGTGCATCTTATAACTGCTCATAACAGGAGCGTCCGAATCTGAAACACACTGCGAGGATTTTAACCAAGGGTAGCGATTGGCAAGAGAACCGTCATGAACCATTTGCTGTATTTTTTGAGCCACTAGATGGTGCTCTTGGCTTGCGTTGGGGCATGCTTCGAGCCCTTTTATGAACAGAGGGCGCCATCTAGTGGGGTCTGAAAATACAGCAAATGATTCACGAAGCCTCATTTGCCCATCACTAACCAGTGACGCTTTAATGCACAGGCTTTACTAGGCAGAAGACCAGGGGGCTTCCAGTAAATTGGTGCCTCTTACTAATATTAATGTTCCTCTGGCTGTAACTCCTTTGATTGTTATCATTGGTGTTGATGTTCTGTGTACTGAATGAATGTTCTAACCTGAAAATGCCGTAAGTAATTCTCTACCTTCCCACTGGAGGCTTCCTATCCAAACACTCTTAGCAAATGTCAAATCCACCACAGGTCCCGCAATAACAACCTTCAAACTTGTTACATGGGTTTTATTCTTATTGAACTACTCCAATGTTATTATAACGGGGAGAGAGAAGATACTGTCAGAAAATCTTGTTGCAAGTTCAGATATAATTACATTTCACTCTAGGATGAAAATAAGCTCATTTTAACTTATTAATTGTGCGTTTGATTTAATTCATTGCTGTTTGAGAAACTATGTTTCAATATTGTAAATATCCAGCTACAACAATTCTAAGAATTTCAAAATAAATGTTAATAATTATTACCACTATTAATCATATATTAGGTATCATTTAAAGATTTTAACTTTTGGAAGATAAAATTTCATTTTAAAAGTACTTTTCGAAAAGGCCTTATCCTTTGAAAGGATGACTTGTGCAAAAATAATTTTTATCTAATCCAATTATTTAATATGGATTTATATCCTTAGACAAACCTATTATCTACACTTGCTGCATTTCATTTGTGTGATCAACTCCCTAATAGAAAAATGATCAATATTTCTTCAGCTGAAATAATAAATCTAATTTTTAAAAAAAAAACAATAGCATTTTCTCATTTTCTGTGCAGATAAACTCCAGGACTTAAAGTCTTAACCACATTCAAGCTTCAAAGCTATAGCTATTGAACTACCGTTTAGACACAAAGGATGTGTGTAAATCGATCACAGCTTATGTGTCCACACTTTGTGCTGACGTTTAAAAAAAAAAAAGACACAATATCACATTGTTGCTATCGCGAATGCTATCCGCCATCTCGCTATCTCCAGGGACGACACACGCCTCGATATTCAGCTGCCAGAGTTAAACAGAAGGAGACAGCAACAAGGACAGAGGAGATGAAAGGTGGAATCGAACGCACGCGAACAGCCTGAACCCGCCTGTCACAGAAACGAACCCACTTCCTACAGGAGGATGCAAATTTAGCTTAATTTAACTAACTCCTCTGAAAGACAAAACGTGGAACTATTCTGTAGACACGTATCATCAAGATAGATATTTAAAATACATTGAAGTGTTACTGCTTAAGAAAAAAGTTTATATAAAAGGGTTTTTTTTTTTGACTGGCTACAATTTACCCCTTTTGTGAGTAATGTAAGAATTTAAATAAGGCCTAGGAATGAAATGGAAAAGAGAGTATTATATATATCAGTATATACTGTATATATTTTTATATGTAAGGTTAAAATCACTAGGTCAATTTTGAGTTAATGTTTGAGGAAATATTCACCCCCCCCCTTTTGCTTTTGTCCTAAAGTATCTCTTCACAATTAGACCAGAAGAGTTTCCTGGGGGGTGTCGGACAGCGCGTTAATGGACTGTGGAGTTACAATTTACTTGGAGCTCAGCACTTTTTTGGATGTGGCCTGTCTCCCGGTAGGGGGGGAAACGTCTCTGTTTTGGGTGCCGACGCAGCGGGGGTGGGGTTCAGGCTTTGAGTCTCTGACGGGACGGGGTCCCCTGCGTCCTTCTGGGTGGCGCTGGGTGGCCGTGCCTTGGGCTTGCGGCCCCTCTTCTTCCCGGCGCCGCTGCCACCCTGGGGCTCTGTCTTCAGCCCGTTCTGAGGCTCCTTCCTCTTTATGCTGGCCGTCTCATGGCTGGCCGCCCGGAACCAGTTCTGCAGGCCGGATACGAGAGAAGGATAAAGGCAGTGTGTCGAGAAGAAGGCTGTTAGACACGTCGCATCCACAAGGGGTGCTGTGTAGCTCATTGGGTTAAGACACCATGCCTGTTGTCTAAATGTTTGCAGGTTCAGATCTCTGGTTTGGCTGAGTGACGTCACCGTTGAGTTCATGTCCTTTACCCCTAACGGCTGACCCTGCTTTCTCAAACCTCGCTTTGGATAAAGGTGTCGACTAAACAAATTAAATGCAAAGCTCTCCTTAAAACTCAAGGCAAAAACTGCACCAATAAAAAACGCAGGATTAAGCGATATGATGAAATGTCTCCAGTGTTTTCTTCATTAAATCTTGAAGTGTCTCTTAGGAGCTCCAGAGATGCTCAGAGCAGGAGAGAGAACATAAAATTTGTAACACTGGCAAGGAGCTACACTAAGCCAGCCAATCAAGGTGAAGGGAGACACTGATACAGCAGCCAAGCTGCTGCTCTTGCTGTAAACGACCTGCTTGGAGAATCTGGGCAGCCTGGAAATTCAGCTGCTGATTAAATCGCCCCTGACTTTCCAAACAAATGAGTGGCTCCTTCCACACAGACCTGAGTATGGTACTGATGTTGGATTTAACTGCCCCGTTTGAGCAGCAGGCAGCCAACCGGAGGTTCAGGTCTGATCCAAGTGGGCCCCGCTGTTGTACCCTTGAGTAGGACATACTGGAGGTGCGTACCTGAGAGTGAGTCTTGTTTATGTGGTATTTCACGCCGCTCTCTGAGCTGAACTCCTTCTGGCACAGCAGACACCGGTATTTCCCCGCTGCGTCATTGCCCTGCAAGCGGAGGAATGACATCTTTAGCTGACCCGTGTCGTCCTAACAAACGTATCCGTGGAGGAGCGATGCGGGGAAATGCGTCTGACAGAAGGTCATACCTTGTTGCAGTTCGCTAAATGAGCCTTGAGTCCCGACACGCTCGAGTACACCGCTTCACAGTTCTGCGACGGATGGAGAAAACGTGAGGACGCGTTGTCACGGGCAACACGCGTCCCAGCAACGGGTGTGACGGTGAGCACGTCCTCAGAAAGCTGAGGAGAACAGCCTTACTGAGTTTTGGCAACAGATGAAGCCCTTCTCCTTGACCTCATTCTTCCAGTTGTCCAGTAGCCGGGGGCTGAATTTTGGAAGTCCGGGGCGTGTGTAGTTAAGCTGAGGAGGAAAGCGACACGGTCGAATGAAGCATCGTGGAACCAAAAACCCACAAAGTGAGCTTTGGCGTGACGTCCGGGATACTCCTCACCCTCTTGATGTCGGGGACGAGGTCATCCTTGTTGCGCCGTTTCGCTCCCCATTCCTTGGTGAGCTCGTCCTCGGCGATCTCCTGGAGGTGGAAGACTGCCACCTGGGCGGAGCGACGTCTCACCCTCCCACTCGGGGTCCTCTCGAAGTCCTCCTCCAAGTTCAGCTCCTCCTCCTGCTCCTGCTCATCCTGCGTCTCCCTCGTCTCTCCTGTGTCCCGTTCCTCTTGCTTCAACGGTCGCGCGACTTTCCCAAGGGCGTCCGGGTTCCGTGCCACTGGCAGGTCCTCCGCTTTTAGCTGCACGAGGAGAAAAGCTCAGCGGCGTCACCCGCAGGACAGCAGCAGTCACCCAATCGCCAAGGTTGGCGAAATTAGCCAATGAGGGAAACCGTTACTCCCGATTTAGTCAATGAGGATGATTGTTATTGCTAAGTTAGCTGTGAGAAAACAAAACAGCAGAGTCATGCAGAGTGCCAGTGGGTTACATCGGTTATTTGATGTGGGAAGTTATTATAATTACAAGGAAAACAGTAATGAAAGCAAATGTATTACAAATTTGTGGAAAAAAAAACTTGACAAGTTACCCTGAGGACTCACAACTTGCATAAATAAACACTCTGAACTGTTGTGTTTCAAAATATACAAGACAGTTATGCAACCCAACCATGTTAGCAGTTACAGAACGACTCTACAGCAATGGAGCAAAGACAGTGGCACCCTTGACAGATAAATACTCTCTCCGTTACCGTGGGACTGGCGGCAGGTGTGGCGGCGTGCTCGGAGCGCAGGTGATAGTCCCGGCCCGCTTTGGACCGGTAGGTTTTGTCGCAGTGCTGGCACTTGAAGACCGGCTTGTCGGCCTCGGATAGCTCCTTGCCGCAGCGCTTTTGGTGGTACTGGTAGCCCATGAGGCTACAGAAGTGAGCAGAACAGCCCTGCATGGGAGGACAGCCACAGCCGTCGGCGTGAGGGTCCCCATCAGACAGGCATTCATCCAGCCTGCCTATGCTTCATTTATACAGAGGCTAATAAATCATCCACTGCTTTTATTTCTCATTTACTCATGCAATTTCCTTCAGGATTAATAAAGCATCCATCCAATGATTAATGATTTAATGTTCTACTGATTGTGCTGCTGCAAGAGAAACAGGGAAGAAAAAGTCATATTGTAGCCGCTCAAAAGCAGAGGTGTGTTTATAGAAGTAAGACAGGTAGAAAAAGAGAGGGAGAGGGGAAGGGGAGATGGAGGGAAGAAGGAAGATGGAGGAAGGGAGAGACCAGGCGAGATGCAGAGAAGGGAAGGGGGACAGAGTGACAATGAGGGATGGAGAAAGAAGAGAGAGGCTGGCAGAGAGGGGACAGAGGGATGGGGAGAGAGGAGCAGAGGCAAGAGCACTGGCAGGGAGAAGCAGGCAGAGAAACAGAGGCAGAGAGAGGAGAGAGGCAGGCAGAAGGAGAGGCAGACAGGAGAGATGCAGACAGAAGGAGAGACAGAGACAAGCAAGCAGAGGGAGAGTTAGAGAGAGAGGCAGACAGGGAGAAGCAGGCAGAGAAACAGAGGCAGAGAGAGGCAGACAGAGGGAGAGGCAGACAGGAGAGAGGCAGACAGAAGGAGAGAGAGACAAGCAAGCAGAGGGAGAGTTAGAGAGAGAGGCAGACAGGGAGAAGCAGGCAGAGAAACAGAGGCAGAGAGAGGAGAGAGGCAGACAGGAGAGGCTCCTACTTGCACGGGGCACTTGATCCTGCCCATCTGCTTGAGGACCCTACGCAGCCTGTCCCGCTCTTCTTGCTCATCACCAGCCTGGCCTTCACCTCCCGAGGGCTGCTTAGGGGAGAGGAGCACAGCTGCACAGCGTCCCAATTTACTGCCACCCCCTGCAGCATGCCCCCTCCCTCCCTCCCAGACAAACGTAAAGCCTTCGGGGGAAATCCATTAATGACAATATGTCCCGACAAACTACCCAACTGATGCTCTTCATGGGAAAAAATGGTCTGATTCTATAGATGTGTCAAACTCATTTAAATGAATGAAATCTCCATAAACAGACAGTGAGCAAGTGTGGCTTCCTGCAGGAATCATGTATCTCACTAACTAGGCATCCTTGGTACAGATATAAAACACTGAATAGTTCAAGGTCTAAAGTGAATTCATGACCAGAGACAGCAGGCCTGCACAGATATCACCCATGTGATCCAGCTGTCTGCAGCCCCAATGAGAAGGTCTGCATGTTCCTCAGGGACGGTGTCTAGAGATCCCCAGCTTTAATGAGTCCTCTTGTATCAGTGAAAAGCCAGCAGAAATGGCGAGTGATGTCTTGGTTTAATTTGCCCCAGTTATTGTACAGGTCCACCCCATTGCAGTAAGTGAGCTCTAAGCTTTTCCTTTGTTCAGGTCCAGACGTGTCGCTAAAAGGCTTTCAGACTCAGGCAGCCTTGCTTGGTCATTCATGATTTATAATGCTTTTATGGCAGAGGTGCATTATTCAGTGCCCAAAGAAAGCACAACGGGCTGCAGGTGTACAGATGAGTGAACATGAGAATGCTGTATTGTCAGGCTAGCACTGGAAGCTAACATGCTAATATGGTATCGCTTTACTAATGTAATGGTGCCGCACAGCTGGGCTAACACAGGAAGGCCCAAACGCAGGGCTAAAACAGGGACGTCATATCACTGGGTTAACACAGGTAAGCTATGCAACTAAGCTAACGCAGGAAGGCTGTACCGCTGTGCTAATGCAGGGACACCATACTGCTGTGTTAACACTGTATTGCTGGGCTAACACAGGGATGCTGTACCGCTGTGGTAACACTGTGCCACTGGGCGAACATAGGAACGCTGTACTGCTGTGCTAACACCGTATCAATGTGCTAATGCTGGGGTGCTGTACTTCAGTGCTAGCACTGTACCGCTATGCTAACACCGTGTCACTGGGCAAATGCAGGGATAATGTAGCGCTGTGGTACCACCATATCTCTGGACTAACACGGGGATGCTGTACCGCTGGGCTAACGGAGGAAGGCTGTATGACTGGGCTAATGCAGGGACACCATACTAATGGGCTAATGCCAGAACGCTGTACCGCTGGGCTAACGGAGGAAGGCTGTATGACTGGCCTAATGCAGGGACACCATACTAATGGGCTAATGCCCAGAACGCTGTACCGCTGGGCTAACGGAGGAAGGCTGTATGACTGGGCTAACGCAGGGACACCATACTAATGGGCTAATGCAGGAACGCTGTACCGCTGGGCTAACGGAGGAAGGCTGTATGACTGGGCTAATGCAGGGACACCATACTAATGGGCTAATGCAGGAATGCTGTACCGCTGGGCTAACGGAGGAAGGCTGTATGACTGGGCTAACGCAGGGACACCATACTAATGGGCTAATGCAGGAACGCTGTACCGCTGGGCTAACGGAGGAAGGCTGTATGACTGGGGTAATGCAGGGACACCATACTAATGGGCTAATGCAGGAACGCTGTACCGCTGGGCTAACGGAGGAAGGCTGTATGACTGGGCTAACGCAGGGACACCATACTAATGGGCTAATGCAGGAACGCTGTACCGCTGGGCTAACGGAGGAAGGCTGTATGACTGGGCTAATGCAGGGACACCATACTAATGGGCTAATGCAGGAATGCTGTACCGCTGGGCTAACGGAGGAAGGCTGTATGACTGGGCTAACGCAGGGACACCATACTAATGGGCTAATGCAGGAACGCTGTACCATTGGGCTAACGGAGGAAGGCTGTATGACTGGGCTAACGCAGGGACACCATACTAATGAGCTAATGCAGGAACGCTGTACCGCTGGGCTAACGGAGGAAGGCTGTGTGACTGGGCTAACGCAGGGACACCATACTAATGGGCTAATGCCGGAACGCTGTACCGCTGGGCTAACGGAGGAAGGCTGTATGACTGGGCTAACGCAGGGACACCATACTAATGGGCTAATGCAGGAACGCTGTACCATTGGGCTAACGGAGGAAGGCTGTATGACTGGGCTAACGCAGGGACACCATACTAATGGGCTAATGCAGGAACGCTGTACCGCTGGGCTAACGGAGGAAGGCTGTATGACTGGGCTAACGCAGGGACACCATACTAATGGGCTAATGCAGGAACGCTGTACCGCTGGGCTAACGGAGGAAGGCTGTATGACTGGGCTAACGCAGGGACACCATACTAATGGGCTAATGCAGGAACGCTGTACCATTGGGCTAACGGAGGAAGGCTGTATGACTGGGCTAACGCAGGGACACCATACTAATGGGCTAATGCAGGAACGCTGTACCGCTGGGCTAACGGAGGAAGGCTGTATGACTGGGCTAACGCAGGGACACCATACTAATGGGCTAATGCAGGAACGCTGTACCGCTGGGCTAACGGAGGAAGGCTGTATGACTGGGCTAACGCAGGGACACCATACTAATGGGCTAATGCAGGAACGCTGTACCGTTGGGCTAACGGAGGAAGGCTGTATGACTGGGCTAACGCAGGGACACCATACTAATGGGCTAATGCAGGAACGCTGTACCGCTGGGCTAACGGAGGAAGGCTGTATGACTGGGCTAACGCAGGGACACCATACTAATGGGCTAATGCAGGAACGCTGTACCGCTGGGCTAACGGAGGAAGGCTGTATGACTGGGCTAACGCAGGGACACCATACTAATGGGCTAATGCCGGAACGCTGTACCGCTGGGCTAACGGAGGAAGGCTGTATGACTGGGCTAACGCAGGGACACCATACTAATGGGCTAATGCAGGAACGCTGTACCGCTGGGCTAACGGAGGAAGGCTGTATGACTGGGCTAACGCAGGGACACCATACTAATGGGCTAATGCAGGAACGCTGTACCGCTGGGCTAACGGAGGAAGGCTGTATGACTGGGCTAACGCAGGGACACCATACTAATGGGCTAATGCCGGAACGCTGTACCGCTGGGCTAACGGAGGAAGGCTGTATGACTGGGCTAACGCAGGGACACCATACTAATGGGCTAATGCAGGAACGCTGTACCGCTGGGCTAACGGAGGAAGGCTGTATGACTGGGCTAATGCAAGGACACCATACTAATGGGCTAATGCCGGAACGCTGTACCGCTGGGCTAACGGAGGAAGGCTGTATGACTGGGCTAACGCAGGGACACCATACTAATGGGCTAATGCAGGAACGCTGTACCACTGGGCTAACGGAGGAAGGCTGTATGACTGGGTTAACGCAGGGACACCATACTAATGGGCTAATGCAGGAACGCTGTACCACTGGGCTAACGGAGGAAGGCTGTCTGACTGGGTTAACGCAGGGACACCATACTAATGGGCTAATGCAGGAACGCTGTACCGCTGGGCTAACGGAGGAAGGCTGTCTGACTGGGTTAACGCAGGGACACCATACTAATGGGCTAATGCAGGAACGCTGTACCGCTGGGCTAACGGAGGAAGGCTGTCTGACTGGGTTAACGCAGGGACACCATACTAATGGGCTAATGCCGGAACGCTGTACCGCTGGGCTAACGGAGGAAGGCTGTATGACTGGGCTAACGCAGGGACACCATACTAATGGGCTAATGCCGGAACGCTGTACCGCTGGGCTAACGGAGGAAGGCTGTATGACTCGGCTAACGCAGGGACACCATACTAATGGGCTAATGCAGGAACGCTGTACCGCTGGGCTAACGGAGGAAGGCTGTATGACTGGGCTAATGCAGGGACACCATACTAATGGGCTAATGCAGGAACGCTGTACCGCTGGGCTAACGGAGGAAGGCTGTATGACTGGGCTAACGCAGGGACACCATACTAATGGGCTAATGCAGGAACGCTGTACCGCTGGGCTAACGGAGGAAGGCTGTATGACTGGGCTAACGCAGGGACACCATACTAATGGGCTAATGCAGGAACGCTGTACCGCTGGGCTAACGGAGGAAGGCTGTATGACTGGGCTAAAGCAGGGACACCATACTAATGGGCTAATGCAGGAACGCTGTACCGCTGGGCTAACGGAGGAAGGCTGTATGACTGGGCTAACGCAGGGACACCATACTAATGGGCTAATGCAGGAACGCTGTACCATTGGGCTAACGGAGGAAGGCTGTATGACTGGGCTAACGCAGGGACACCATACTAATGGGCTAATGCAGGAACGCTGTACCGCTGGGCTAACGGAGGAAGGCTGTATGACTGGGCTAACGCAGGGACACCATACTAATGGGCTAATGCAGGAACGCTGTACCGCTGGGCTAACGGAGGAAGGCTGTATGACTGGGCTAACGCAGGGACACCATACTAATGGGCTAATGCCGGAACGCTGTACCGCTGGGCTAACGGAGGAAGGCTGTATGACTGGGCTAACGCAGGGACACCATACTAATGGGCTAATGCAGGAACGCTGTACCGCTGGGCTAACGGAGGAAGGCTGTATGACTGGGCTAATGCGAGGACACCATACTAATGGGCTAATGCCGGAACGCTGTACCGCTGGGCTAACGGAGGAAGGCTGTATGACTGGGCTAACGCAGGGACACCATACTAATGGGCTAATGCAGGAACGCTGTACCACTGGGCTAACGGAGGAAGGCTGTATGACTGGGTTAACGCAGGGACACCATACTAATGGGCTAATGCAGGAACGCTGTACCACTGGGCTAACGGAGGAAGGCTGTCTGACTGGGTTAACGCAGGGACACCATACTAATGGGCTAATGCAGGAACGCTGTACCGCTGGGCTAACGGAGGAAGGCTGTCTGACTGGGTTAACGCAGGGACACCATACTAATGGGCTAATGCAGGAACGCTGTACCGCTGGGCTAACGGAGGAAGGCTGTCTGACTGGGTTAACGCAGGGACACCATACTAATGGGCTAATGCCGGAACGCTGTACCGCTGGGCTAACGGAGGAAGGCTGTATGACTGGGCTAACGCAGGGACACCATACTAATGGGCTAATGCCGGAACGCTGTACCGCTGGGCTAACGGAGGAAGGCTGTATGACTCGGCTAACGCAGGGACACCATACTAATGGGCTAATGCAGGAACGCTGTACCGCTGGGCTAACGGAGGAAGGCTGTATGACTGGGCTAATGCAGGGACACCATACTAATGGGCTAATGCAGGAACGCTGTACCGCTGGGCTAACGGAGGAAGGCTGTATGACTGGGCTAACGCAGGGACACCATACTAATGGGCTAATGCAGGAACGCTGTACCATTGGGCTAACGGAGGAAGGCTGTATGACTGGGCTAACGCAGGGACACCATACTAATGGGCTAATGCAGGAACGCTGTACCGCTGGGCTAACGGAGGAAGGCTGTGTGACTGGGCTAACGCAGGGACACCATACTAATGGGCTAATGCCGGAACGCTGTACCGCTGGGCTAACGGAGGAAGGCTGTATGACTGGGCTAACGCAGGGACACCATACTAATGGGCTAATGCAGGAACGCTGTACCATTGGGCTAACGGAGGAAGGCTGTATGACTGGGCTAACGCAGGGACACCATACTAATGGGCTAATGCAGGAACGCTGTACCGCTGGGCTAACGGAGGAAGGCTGTATGACTGGGCTAACGCAGGGACACCATACTAATGGGCTAATGCAGGAACGCTGTACCGCTGGGCTAACGGAGGAAGGCTGTATGACTGGGCTAACGCAGGGACACCATACTAATGGGCTAATGCAGGAACGCTGTACCATTGGGCTAACGGAGGAAGGCTGTATGACTGGGCTAACGCAGGGACACCATACTAATGGGCTAATGCAGGAACGCTGTACCGCTGGGCTAACGGAGGAAGGCTGTATGACTGGGCTAACGCAGGGACACCATACTAATGGGCTAATGCAGGAACGCTGTACCGCTGGGCTAACGGAGGAAGGCTGTATGACTGGGCTAACGCAGGGACACCATACTAATGGGCTAATGCAGGAACGCTGTACCATTGGGCTAACGGAGGAAGGCTGTATGACTGGGCTAACGCAGGGACACCATACTAATGGGCTAATGCAGGAACGCTGTACCGCTGGGCTAACGGAGGAAGGCTGTATGACTGGGCTAACGCAGGGACACCATACTAATGGGCTAATGCAGGAACGCTGTACCGCTGGGCTAACGGAGGAAGGCTGTATGACTGGGCTAACGCAGGGACACCATACTAATGGGCTAATGCCGGAACGCTGTACCGCTGGGCTAACGGAGGAAGGCTGTATGACTGGGCTAACGCAGGGACACCATACTAATGGGCTAATGCAGGAACGCTGTACCGCTGGGCTAACGGAGGAAGGCTGTATGACTGGGCTAACGCAGGGACACCATACTAATGGGCTAATGCAGGAACGCTGTACCACTGGGCTAACGGAGGAAGGCTGTATGACTGGGTTAACGCAGGGACACCATACTAATGGGCTAATGCAGGAACGCTGTACCACTGGGCTAACGGAGGAAGGCTGTCTGACTGGGTTAACGCAGGGACACCATACTAATGGGCTAATGCAGGAACGCTGTACCGCTGGGCTAACGGAGGAAGGCTGTCTGACTGGGTTAACGCAGGGACACCATACTAATGGGCTAATGCAGGAACGCTGTACCGCTGGGCTAACGGAGGAAGGCTGTCTGACTGGGTTAACGCAGGGACACCATACTAATGGGCTAATGCCGGAACGCTGTACCGCTGGGCTAACGGAGGAAGGCTGTATGACTGGGCTAACGCAGGGACACCATACTAATGGGCTAATGCCGGAACGCTGTACCGCTGGGCTAACGGAGGAAGGCTGTATGACTGGGCTAACGCAGGGACACCATACTAATGGGCTAATGCAGGAACGCTGTACCGCTGGGCTAACGGAGGAAGGCTGTCTGACTGGGTTAACGCAGGGACACCATACTAATGGGCTAATGCAGGAACGCTGTACCACTGGGCTAACGGAGGAAGGCTGTCTGACTGGGTTAACGCAGGGACACCATACTAATGGGCTAATGCAGGAACGCTGTACCACTGGGCTAACGGAGGAAGGCTGTCTGACTGGGTTAACGCAGGGACACCATACTAATGGGCTAATGCAGGAACGCTGTACCACTGGGCTAACGGAGGAAGGCTGTATGACTGGGCTAACGCAGGGACACCATACTAATGGGCTAATGCCGGAACGCTGTACCGCTGGGCTAACGGAGGAAGGCTGTATGACTGGGCTAACGCAGGGACACCATACTAATGGGCTATTGCAGGAACGCTGTACCGCTGGGCTAACGGAGGAAGGCTGTATGACTGGGCTAACGCAGGGACACCATACTAATGGGCTAATGCAGGAACGCTGTACCACTGGGCAAACGGAGGAAGGCTGTGTGACTGGGCTAACGCAGGGACACCATACTAATGGGCTAATGCAGGAACGCTGTACCACTGGGCTAACGGAGGAAGGCTGTCTGACTGGGTTAACGCAGGGACACCATACTAATGGGCTAATGCAGGAACGCTGTACCACTGGGCTAACAGAGGAAGGCTGTCTGACTGGGTTAACGCAGGGTTGCTGTACTGCTAAGCTAATACAGGTTAGCTGTGCCACTGGGCTAATATAGGGATGCCAGGGGAACATCAAATGCTTGGACAGAGCCTATCGTCTCGTCAAGTCTGACGTAATGCATAACGTGCAACTGTTTCAGGGGTTAAACAAACCATAGTGATGGAACCAGTAACATTATGGTGACATGGAGGCTAAACTCCATTAATTTAAGTTGAAAAAATAGGGTGAAAAATGGGTTCAGTTACTTTAATCCAAGCACAGAGTTGAGTGTAGTTGGTACATAGATGCTCACTAAGTACATCGTTTTCAGTTCGGCTCTCACACTGAAACGAATGAACGGATTTTTATGAAACGGGCGGAACATAAATTCACAAGTACTGGAAAACATTCACAACAAGGGACACGTTATGTTAATTGTGTCTGCGAGATGGTTATGGCTAATCTTGGTTACATCCAGTCATAATCGGCAGTTTGGGAACATTTCGGTTCCCCAGTAAGTTATACTGACACTGGAGAGAGAGAGAGTGGTTAAAACCGAGGAATGTCCATCAACTCTGTCATGTCTGTCAACTTAAGTATGTCGCTGAAAACATATCAAACGTGCCAATTCATCCAAGTGCGTGAACAAACAGAGCAAAGCAGAGACGATCCCTCCATGACATTTAAGCAAATTCAGCTACAGATAGGTGACCGTCCTAGTTAGTAGAGAACATGGGATTAAGTTCATTATGACTGTTATAATGTTATATTTCTGATTTGTAAATTGCGCGTACTTTTTATAATGTGCAAATAAGCATCTGTTGCCGTTCACACGTTTGCCTTTGGTTTACAACTTTTCCTAAGTGTGTTTGCAGCGGTAATAACAAATGATCTCAGAACAGGTTCAGTTTGCCTTGCTGTACTGAAACTGCACCGCACCGTGAACCCGATATCAAGATCTGTACTGAATTGTGAATTTTGTGTTACACCCCTAATAATAAACTTAAAAAAAAACTGCAAAACATGACTGTTTACACAGACACTTCACCTTTTCTTTCTCACTGCATGGAAAGTGGCGTAAGAACAATTCTTTAGTTGTTTTGTTTCAGATCGATTTAAAACACTGAGGCACATTAGCCTGCACCTGCATTGGCCCCGGAAATCATATTGTCACGTGATTAAAACGTCCTGACTTAACAAGCGGATGGCTGTGCAAAGGCCTACGAGGCGTCAGACACGACGCCTGCTCCGCTCACCAGCATTACCTGGCTGCTGTGCTCCGCCATGGTGTGATAGTTGAGTCCCGCCTTCGACCTGAACTGCTTCTGGCACTGCTGACACCTGAGGGCGTCCTGGAGCTTTCGGAGAGACGACAAGCGCAGGAGTAGTGTGGCCTGCCTGTGGCAGGGGTGTACGGTAGGCACGTGGCAGTGCCCCACGACAAGAGCGTGTGGCCAATGGCAGCCTCGACTCAATGACCAAACATCAGATTTGTCACTTTGCGGAGCGCCGTTAAATACGCTCCGATTGGCTCAATAAAACAAAGCAATTAATTCCACAGCAGTGATGCTGCAGGCTGGGTTATATCATCTTTTACCACCATCCAATCAATGGAAAGTGCTTAATGAGTCCCTGCTCTCTGACAGCGGCCCTGGGAGATCCAGGCTAATTACATGAATCATCCACTAACCCAGAATGCTTTGTGCCTTGAACTGTAAACAACTGTACTGAACACTAGGAACAAACAAGCCCCTACGCTGATATGTACCACGAAACAAGCAGTGTCAGTGAGATGGACGTGTGTCCGCACCTTCTGACAGATCTCCATATGCTTCCTGAGACCCAGAACCGTCTTCCTGGTCACCAGGGAGCAGGTGGGACAGACCACCTCCCCCCGCTCTGAAATGGCGTGCTGCCACTGCACTTCAGGGCTCCCTGGGAAATGAAGCACCAAGGTCAGTGTGGCAATGATGACAGCCGCCACCCCTCAACCTTCACACCTGCTTGGGCCCTTTGGGAGATTTTGTGGCCTAGACATGCCTGAAGGCTTCTGTTATACCAGTAATGCTACAGATGAATTATTGACAGGAAGTAGACAGACAGACAGACAGGAAGTATACATTGCGGAGACAGAGTTAGCATTCAATACTAACAGGAAGCAGATAAACGCAAAGTATACTGTGGGGAGAGACCATTAGAATTCAATTAAAGAGTGTCAGGACGTAGACACACAGACAGGAAGTATACACTGAGGAGAGACAGCATTCAATATTGACAGGAAGTGCATATAAAGACAGGAAGTATACAGTGAAGAGAGACAATTAGAATTCAATTAAAGATTGTCAGGAAGTAGACACACAGACAGGAAGTATACACTGAGGAGAGACAGCATTCAATATTGATAGGAAACACACAAACAGAAATAAAGTATACAGTGAGGAGAGACAGAGTTCGCATTCAATATTGATAGGAAGTAGGCAGGAAATACAGTGAGGAGAGTCTGAATTAATAGATAAACAGAAGACAGAGAGAAAGAAGTGAGCGGACTTTTTTGTTCCTTACCCGAACACGGAGGTGATGGCTCCTTCTTGGGTACCGGAGTCTGGGTTTTCCTGACAGGCTCCTCATTAAACGCCCCCCCATCTGGCTTCTTGCAACGTCCAGACTTGAGCTTCTCCTCCACTTTGTTTATCCCTGCAGAGGAGGGCACGACACACCCACGTCAAGTGGCCATGGCGACACTCAGCAGTGCCCCCCCCCCCCCCCCCCCCCCCCCCCCCCCCCCCGTGATCTTGGCATCCTCTGGCTGCTGCTCATTTAACCGTCTAACACGGGAACCGGTGAGGCGAGGCGCGAGTTCACATTTTTTGCAGCAAGAACAAAAACAAAGAACTGAAATAGGCTAGCAGAAACTGGTCTGACTGGTTCCTAACCAGCCCAGTATTTGATAATCACCAGTTTCACGTGTAATTCAGTTAAACGAAAAAAATAAAACTAGTTTTATTGAGAATAACGCACATGAACTGCTTTAAGATTCTTAAAAATAAATAATGATTCCTTTCTAAATACTCGTGGGGTGTCTTACACAGCTTCCTGAGAAGCATTCTGTCCATCCTGCTTCTGCGTGTGTGAGAGAGGAACACGGTAATGTTTACGTGTGTACCCATGTCGCAGTGCGTGGTGCGGATGGCGGTGTGCCATGGCGATTCCTGTGAGCCGCCGCCCCGACGCGGCTCACAAACGCGGCCCAAACGATGTCTGTGCGGCAGGAGGAAATTAAACACCTCAGTAATTGCTATATTAAAAAAGGAACTGCAATTATATGCAATCAACCAATGTAGAAAACTGAGGGGGGGAGGGGGTATTGCTAACATGTGTAATGATAGGCCTTGTTTGTGGACAGCAGGAACCTGCACCCCCCCCCCCCAAAACCAGCACTCCTGTAAACTGACAACATAAAGTCCAACATGCTGGCGGAGTGCAGCTAAACACGCTGACGAAATACAGTTGACACCTGTCACCTAAACACACTAACGGCGTACAGTGACACCCATCACCTAAACACGCTGCCGGCGTACAGCTAAACACCCTGACGGAGTACAGTGACACCCGTCACCTAAACACACTAACGGCGTACAGCTAAATGCCCTGACGGAGTACAGTGACACCCGTCACCTAAACACGCTGACGGCGTACAGTGACACCCATCACCTAAACACGCTGACGGCATACAGCTAAACACCCTGACGGAGTACAGTGACACCCGTCACCTAAACACGCTGACAGCGTACAGCTAAACACCCTGACGGAGTACGGAGTACACGCTGACGAAATACAGTTGACACCTGTCACCTAAACACGCTGACGGTGTACAGTGACACCCATCACCTAAACACACTAACGGCGTACAGCTAAACACCCTGACGGAGTACAGTGACACCTGTCACCTAAACACGCTGACGGCGTACAGCTAAACACCCTGACGGAGTACAGTGACACCCGTCACCTAAACACGCTGACGGCGTACAGCTAAACACCCTGATGGAGTACAGTGACACCCGTCACCTAAACACGCTGACGGCGTACAGCTAAACACCCTGACGGAGTACAGTGACACCCGTCACCTAAACACGCTGACGGCGTACAGCTAAACACCCTGATGGAGTACAGTGACACCCGTCACCTAAACACGCTGACGGCGTACAGCTAAACACCCTGACGGAGTACAGTGACACCCGTCACCTAAACACGCTGACGGCGTACAGCTAAACACCCTGACGGAGTACAGTGACACCCGTCACCTAAACACGCTGACGGCGTACAGCTAAACACCCTGACGGCGCACAGTGACACCCATCACCTAAACACGCTGACAGGGTAAAGCTAAAACACACTGGAATTGATAACATGAGGATGATATTCAGCAATACTTCTGAAGACCTTTCATTTTATGTTGAACACAAAACCTTCAATAGCTTAAAACAGTTTATGCACAGTGTAGTATAATTATGAATCTTTACACAATATAAATATATAAAACACTGAAAAATATGAAAAGGTTTGCTTTATTATGTAATTCCTATTATTCCTTCTTTACTCATAGTACCAGGTCGGTGTTGAAAATGCTGAAAATGCCCATGTTTCTTTGTTTTTTGATTGCTGCAGCTGCAAATTACATTGTTAGCGGACATGATCTTTAAAATAATATTCTGCCAACATTTTCGATTCGCACTAAATGGTCACAGCAATGAAATTTCATTCTGAGTGAGCTATTAACACTGACACGGGTGGCAATTTAGGCAAGTTACACGTCAATCCACAATTCACAATTTCAGAGGCCGGGAACATTTGTGAAGTCACAAAGAAAAGGAAATAAAACAATTCCAACATCACATGCTCCTATAATCACACTTCGGCATTAAGCGAAGGCGTGTGGCAAATGAAAACGATCACATTGTAACCCAGAATCAGAGGCATGTACAGGGGGTTGGACCATCCAAACTGAAAGCTGATTGGTCCCTGGAGTGCCCCACCCCTGTCACTCACCAATTCAAACGTAACATTGGTTAATGATCTACCTCATACCCTCTCTAGGACATGACCCCGCAGATACCTACCTTTCAGTCCAAACGTTCCAGAAATCGATGGCTGCTCCCCGGTGAACTTCTTCGGGGCTTTTTGTTTCCTCCCTGGCTCGAGTGGAAAACGGGAATTTAAAGAGAAGGTCGACCACCTGTGTGAGGACAGGCTCCCCTGTCGCTGTCGCAGACTCGGCCCTGCGGTCTGTCTGCTCTGTCATACCTCACATTCTCATCGCCCACAGCCAAGCAATACGCACAATTTATGACACTTGCTTTAGGTTCATCGGAATTAGGAGAAGCACACATGTCACTCTGTCTGATCTTAAGACCTTGCTGATAGTATTATGGGCTGCCTCTCATTTTACATATTTAACAGACACTTTTATCCGAAGCGATAGATTTTTTCAGAAAGCCGGGTCAGACAGTCCCTAGAGTACCTGGGAATTAAGGGCCTTGCTCAGGGGCCCAACAGTGACATTGGGATGAAGCTGGGATTTGAACCAATGACCTTCTGATCATGGGCACAGTGTCCTACCTGCTGAGCCACACAGCGCCCCCTCTGGCTCTGCATTAGGGATGTTTTGTAAGGACATATTAATATAACAGATAGTGATGACGGTAATTGAAGTCACATGTTTTATGCATGGTTCATGGCCTACAGGTCTGATTGCACGTGTGTGTGTGGCCACAAGGGGACGGTGCCGAGACCCCTGCTTGGCCCAACCACCTTCCAAGGTGTTGTAATCTTACTGTGCTTTGTTCTCTCCGGATCCTCCTCGGGAAAGGGCGGGGGCAGGCTGCCGCCCTCACTCTCGCTCCCCCCCGGCGTATCGGGCGAGGTCTCAGAGGACGCTGCCTGGCGAGCGGCGTGTGGATTGCGGTCGGCGATGGGCGCGGCACACTCGCCGTTCTGTGACAGCTGCAAGGCCTCCTTCTTCACCTTGGCGACAGGGGCTGCCGCCGCATTCTCCGCCGGCCTGGCATAGATCCGACGTCGTAACGCTTGTGGCCACCAGGGGGAGCCGTAACAAACCCAGCAGATAAAAGCAGGGGTTGGGAGGGGAGTGTATTCACCTCTTTTTCACCGTGGCCTTGGCTGACCCCTTCGGCAACTTGCTCTCGTCCTTGGGCTCCTGGGACACCCTCTCGGGGTGATTCCAGACCTTGTGCTTCTGCAAGCGTATCTTGGAGGCGAAGGCGGCCTCGCAGTACGGGCAGCTATGGCTCAGCTTCTCCGACAGAGTCGCCTGGAGGACCGGAAGAGTGAGGGAGAGGGTCAGGGGACAAAGAACAGGAGGAGGAACATCTTCCCGGAGGTACGAGAGCCACCAGAGCTCTATCTAGAGTGAAGAAGAGTATCCACTTGCCCTGTTGGGAGCAGCACTCACCCCCTGGCAGCGCTGGTAGTGGTACTTGAGCCCGTAGATGCTGGGGAACTCCAGCCAGCAGCCTGGGCTGGGACACTTCACTCTGGAGCGGCTCTTGAAGTCCTCCTTCCACTGGACCATCATGGCAGCCTGGGAGACAGGAGAGACATGAAGCGAGACCCCAAAGCCTTGCGGGTCTGCCTTGGGCGGGTTCCCACGCGGGCCAGGCCACGCGCCCAGCCTCATCCTGAAACGCGGCCAGAGGTCTCTTGTAACTCTCCTCCAGCACGATGCTTAATCGTCTAATGGCACTGTGGGGATAGGCTGGGCTTTCTCTCTCTCCATCGTGCGGTCACTTCCCCATTTTGGGCCCCCACGAGAATGTTAGGTGCTCCAGGAACCGGCTTACCGGAATGCTCCTCAGCTCAGGAACCGGCTTACCGGAATGCTCCTCAGCTCATGGATCTCCACTCGTGGGCGGCCCTTCTTCTTCCCTTCCGCTCTCTCGTTACAAGCGAAGCCTGCAGATTGGAATGGCGATCAATCCCCGTGCCAGACAATTACCACCGCGATCAATCCCCATGATGATTAATCCACATATTGGCCAATCCCAATTGTGATCAATCCTCACGTTGATTAATCCCCTCGCTGATCAATCGACTTAGTGGTCGGTCCCATCTATAATCAACCCCTACTGTGACCAACCCAAATTGTTATCAATCTCCATGAAAACCACCCAAAAAGAGTTTTCAGGATGACGGTCCAGGCCAAGGTGAACACAGGGTATGAGGCCAGATATAAAGGTGAGGGAAAACAGCGGGGAATGAATCAGATTTCTGAAATTCAACCAATCAGAACAGTTTTCAGAATTTTTGGGATGCACAACAAAGGGATGTATTAACAGAAAAATAGGACATAGAAGCAGTCGGAATTTTTATTAGAATTTTTGCTATAAGTCACATTTTATCACATACTTGGGAACAATGTATGGAATTGGTTTTTGCTGTACATCATAGAACACAAAGCTGAAATGTAAAATATGAACTAGACTGTTGCACTTATTAAGGTGTCAGCTTTGACACTGTGCTGTATAGATCCTGACAAATCTGACACAGTACTGGGTACTGACTCTAGACCCTCACAGATCTAACACAGTACTGAGTACTCTAGTACCTGGGCATACATCAGAAGCTCAACATAGCTACACTTACACCCAGTCGACGTCTTGACAGCTTTACGTAATGTGCTATTTACCTCACTTTGAACAAAAGTACCAGCTAATGAATGTAAATGCACTCAATATAGACCCTCACTAATGTGACACAGTATTGAGTATTGAGTACTCAGCGTACATCCCCACAGACTTCACACAGTACTGAGCACTAGCTCCTCACCTTCAGCTAAGAGTTCAGTTTTTACCCAGTACCAAGTAGTCACCCATAACTAAATACTCACGAGAGTAATGAAACATAACAATATGGGTAAATTTTTACACATGTACATACTGGAATTTCAATTCCGGTACATAACCCCCCCCCACCCCCCCCTTAAACACTGCTATTTTTTAAGTCTAGGAAATTGACGGCATGTTGAACACCAAAGGTTCCCCAAAGGGCTTGAGCATTCCTTCACTGAGTCACTGTGCGCATTGATCTGAGCTTCCCTTAAGTCACTGTCACCCCTCTTATGTTTTATATTCTCTACGTCTTTGTGATGCTCTGTAAAACACGCTCTCCCCATTTATAACAAAGGCCGCTCTCCAGGCCGTCACAGAGCTCGAGGCGTCACCCGCGGTGCAGCTGCTGTCTGCCGCCACTTTGCCTCGACGCGTCTCCCGGTCGTTTCCCTCGCTGAATTAACGACCAATCAGCATCGTTTCTGTTTCGCTGCATGTTTGGAAGGTCCCGATTAATAAATATACCTGAAAACCATAGAACGAACGGCTGAGATCCGCATCCACATTTTCGCTCACTTTCGGTCCGTTATCATTGTTCTTTACACTCCCCTGCTCGGTCCGACCCAACGGCAAAAAATGCCTGTCCTCCGTTTTGTGAATTAAGTTTTAGACTCCACGTGGTAATGGCAGCAAACACAGGCCCTACACAAACAGTTAGGGATTAGAATCGTTTGCTTTGTTTACTCCAAAACGGGGAGTGTAACTTTAAAAAACTCCCCTTCATAACCCAAAAGAAAACAACCCTGCTGGAAAGCATTTGATACAACCCCCCCACATTCACCTCTCACCAGACCAGCTGTGCCTCTTTTCTCACAGCCCTTGATTAAGTAAATCAGACCCAGGTGGGCATCTGTAACCTGGGGGAACCGGCTCACTGTCCCCATCGACTTAGCCCCCCATGTGCTGGTACCGCCTCCCACTGGCTCCCTAGAGGAACAACAGATGTTATCAGCCCCTGTCCCCTTCCCGCAACTGCAGCCTGGATTAGAAGCTAGGAAATGTACCGGCCACACGTGGCGCTGTCCCCAAAACTGCCCTCTTCACCGATCCCCCCAGGACGTCAGCAGGGGCTGGGGTCACGCCTCGATCTTTATATGGCTAATCAGTAAAAAGGCTACTACTGTTCAGGGAACCGGACATGGCGCCTCTAAGTGATGACCTGCAGACTGTGTCTGTAAAACGTTGGCGATTGACCCACATGAGGTAGGAGGGACTTTGATTCGAGGTGTCTGATGTATCGCATCAGTCCCAGGCTCCCTGGGCATCACAGGCGGAAACTGCGCTTCTCCAGCATCGTGTCAGGATCGCCATCTCTCCTCTCTTTAACGAGGACGGGCTTTCTCGTTAGCGCAATCTCCCATCATGCTCGACGTCCCTGCACCCGCTCTCTCACAGCGCTTGGGGAGGGGGGGGGGGGGGGGAGCTTGCCAACTGGCTACGATTTAATTAGCTGTCAGCGGGTCTTCATGGTTCAGCCCCTTAAGGTCCGGGGCTTCACGGTTCCGGCATGTTCTATTTCTGGTAAGATGACCTCCTGGAAGGTGATTCCCAGGGATTAAAATTCTTGGGGTTTTCCAAGGTGCCAATAAGTAAATAAATAAAAGACTTAAAGATACAGGTTCCTGCTAGATACAGGTGAGACGCGTTTCATATGATGCAGACAGGTTGTTCACAGCAGAAGAAGCTGCCATCCTGTATCTGAATCATTCTAACAGGCCCGGAACGACCCGGAACACACACACTGCAGCCCACTTCCCGCAATCGCCGTGTAATCTTTCAATTTGTGGTGCCACCTACCTCCATCTCATGAGCTTGTGTGAGGCAGACAGAGAAACTTCTCTTATGATCTCTTACGGAGAAGCGTATGACATCATTACATGGGTTCAGGGAGGTGAAACAGAATGAAACGAACAGGCAAACGACCTGATAATGTGACTGGATGCCAGAGGGAATGATTCAATCCCTGCGGAACGTGCCCCTAATCCCACACCGACCCCACAGGCAGGGCGCTTTAGCCTGTCATCAAATTTCACCGCTAAATTAATCGGGATGTCTCTGCGTTTGCACCTGTTCCGCGGGGCCCTGGTCCCACCCCCACCTCACTCTTCGAACATCTCGTCAGACCGTTCCTGCTGATGTTGGGGGCATTTTTTGGACGCTCCAGGCGCGGATGCTGGTGAGCGCGTCATTAATTCATCCCATGTGCTGTTTGTGTTGCTATGGGAATGAGACCCAGTTCTCTAACCACACACACACACATACACACACACACACACAGGTTTGTAATTATATCTTTGCGGGGACTCTCAGTTCATTTCTATGGGGAAAACTGTAATCCCAACATGACGACCATAACCCCCACCCAGCCCTAACCTTAACCATAAATAACCAAACAAAATACGAGACTTTTGGCATTTTTAGTTTTTTGATTGCATTCACAGATCTTTGTGGGCACCTGAAAAATGTTCCTGCAACATTAAAATAACAGGTTTTTTTTTTATCACATTGTGGCCAATATTTGGTCCTCACAAGGTAATATAAACATAATCCACACACACACACACACACACACACACACACACAGACACACACACACACAGACACACAGACAGACAGACACATACACACACACACACACACACACACACACACACACACAGACACACAGACAGACAGACACATACACACACACACACACACACACACACACACACACACACACACACACACAGACACACACACACACAGACACACACACAGACAGACACATACACACACACACACACACACACAGACACACAGACAGACAGACAGACACACACACACACAGACACACAGACAGACAGACACATACACACACACACACACACACACAGACACACAGACAGACAGACACATACACACACACACACACACACACACACACACACACAGACACATACACACACACACACACACAGACACATACACACACACACACACACAGATAGACAGACACAGACACACACACACAGACATATACACACACACACACACACACACAGACACACACACACAGACACATACACACACACACACACACACACAGACACACAGACAGACAGACACATACACACACACACACACACACACACACACACACACACACACAGACACATACACACACACACACACACACACAGACACACACACTGCTGCTATTTTCCTCCCCCTCCATCTCAAGCTACAGCTGCACATTGTTCATTTTCTACTGGACCAGCTCCAAGCAAAGGGGGGGGGGGTCTCGGATGGTGGCCAAAAAAGGGGGCAAGCCCCCAAAGCCCAGGCGCTGCTCCTCTGTGTCGGTCATTACTGCTTTGCGCTTACAGACACAGAGAAACTCCCCGGCGCTGTTCAGCGAAGCAGCTTCTCGTGCTGTTTATGCTCCTCTGTGGCACTGGGCCACGAGTGAGCTCAGACGCTACACCCCCCCCCAGGAATCAGTGAAAGAGTGTGCAAGGAGACCCCCCCCCAACCAGGCTGCCTGCCCCATTAACAGGAATGATACTGTACTCACAAAAAACAAAGATACTCTTCCCACATTAATCTGATCCCTCTCAGTAAACACCCGACACATATAAATAAACATGGCATTCTGTGCGAGTTTAACCTCCATTAAACCACGTCAAACACACACGGAGACCCACGTCTTCCCTGTGTACGTGAAGTCTACTGCATCCTCATCGGGCATTTCATTGCTCGTGGTGAAGAGACTGGTCAGCTAAGACAAATCCCATGTTAGAAACTTTCCGTATTTTCCTCTTGTGGCGCCACTGGGATACGATCGCTTCATGGTCGCATATATAAGTGAATTTAGCAAGCGAGTAGAGTCGGGAGATGGTAACTAGCTAGCTGGTTAGCAGAACATGCTGCTTCAGCATCTCCTAAATAAGGGACACGGTTATTTAACATTTAGTGTAGTCGCTGTTTGTGGTCAACAGGGGGGGCCACCAAACAAATGCATGGTCTGAGTGGTGGTAAAGACCGCCGCTGGAATTTGTGCCCCCTGCTGGTAATCCCGGGGAATACGGTCTCCCTCATAGACAGTGGTTTTATCTACCTCTCTAAGGCACTAGGCACGTCGTGCTCTTTCACCCTGCAGAGGTAAGCAGCCACACGGCTCGGTTCTAATAGGAATCCATTGAATGACGTGCCACAGACTCGTGACTCCCAATGCGGCCTGGAAACTGGGCCGTGATGGATCCTCCCTTGGGGGGGGGGGGGGAGATGGCCGGGGGGGGGGTCAGCTCTGGGGATCATCCAGAAGTTCAGATTATCTCGGTTACTGGACAAGTATTATATCTGTTATTTTAGAAGATGGATAGGTGACATTTATTATTTTTAATGGACGGTGTCACGGTAACTACCTTGTTGAAGAGACCGGCAAATTCTAGGGATTCTGGGTAATGAACCAAGCAGCTGACCACCATGTAACAGACTGATCCTTGACAGCGAGACGGTCTATCTCTGAACAGATCTGTGTGCAACCCATCCAGCCCCCCTCTCCGCGGAATTATGGGAGGGAGGCCCAGCCCCTGGTCAGTCTCTATGCCTCTCCGTCCCACAGCTTGTGTCACGGCCGTTTTCCCCAGGACAGGAAGCCCAATGTCAGGCACCAGACGCTCCCTGACAGGTACCAGTACCGCCCTTGAGGTTGTGAAGGCCCTTATCAACCGTTACAAAGACCCCCCCGCTGACCCTGGATACAATGCGCCCCCCCCAGCTGGTGTCTTTTACCAGTACTAGGGGAGAATAAATGGCAGTTTACACATCCCTTGCTTCGACATCCCATAATAACCTTCGCTTTTGCCTCCGAGGGAGCATAAACCAGACGTCACCTGGAAACAAGGCAACGGATTTGACCAAGCGCATACGGCAACAAGTTACCTACAGATATTTAGCGCCAGAATGTGTGGGAAATCGGCGTTTTATCCAAAATGGATTACAACAATCCTGCGGGATCCCGCAGGCCGAAAACGGATCACATTACTGCGTGAAAAAACGTTTTAAAACAACTCAAGATCCTTCCTCCAATTCCCTGGCAAAGGCTCTCGCGACTGGAAGGCCTTGTAAATGTTAGCTTTTGTCTTTAGGAAGCATTACCGCTGCTCCAAAGATGTAGAGCCCAGACTGACTGGGGGGTAGAGGGGGGAGATGGAAATATGCTTTCAATAGAGGGGGAAAGTAAGCGCTTGGGCCAGGAGATGGTGGGGGGGGGGGGGGCAGGTTCCTACGACGTAAATGTTTCTGGCCCAAGGCAAACAGGAGGTGAGAGTCAGACACTGAGTTTTATCAAATCAAAATGATTAAGCATTTTCAAAACAAACAAAGAACGGGATAGACCAGCGAGGAGGTGGGGGGCGGGGTTGTTATTAAGGGACTTCCTTTGAAATTCAGCAGGGGGGAAACCTAGACACAACGAAACCCTGGCCCAAGCCGGGCCGAAAAGGCCAAGTGGCGAATGGGGGCTTTATGTAGGACCCCTGAGATTCTACTGAGGCACTCTCAGACTTGGGATACGAGATGGATGAGTGGGGGTGGGACAGACCCACCGTCTTGATAGGGGGAGGGGGCAGGAGGCAGCCCAGGTGGAAGGAGTCGTGTGTCATGGGGGCCCCGCTGACGTAATTTTGTCCGGGATCCAGAAATTATGGGAAGGAGTCTGGGGAGGACAAAGTTAGAGGGGGTGTAAGTGAAGATGGGGGACATCTATCGAAACACCCAGGCTGAAGCTGTCTGTTTCAGGTTCTGAGATTTTGCTCACATCAAGCCGGTTGTTTTTGCTCTCGTGAATAAATCACACCCCTAAGCCCCTTAAAGCATCAAAATCACCTCGATTATCTCATTCCTTGTAAAATTAAATTGTTCATAAAGGATCAAATCCTTGAGGTTCTGGCCACTTAGCCAGCGGACCGCGTGCTCGGCGAAACGATTTGGGCCGGAGGCTACAGGCCGCGTGACCCGCCGTCAACAGACCCGCCCTGCTCCGGGTCTGTCACACCCGAGCCAATGACACGGCTCACTTAGCCTAAGTAATAATTCATGATCTGATGACAACGTAGCAGTGGCCACACCCCTCCTCCTCTGTTTAATGGCAGCACCAAGAGGTACCTCTCCGGGGGCAAACCTGAAGGAGGCTGGTCGTTAGGTTGCGAAAGAGGTGACCAGGGTGCATCAAAGCCGCACACAAAAGATTCCAGAAAATTCCCACAGGCCACCTGAACAATGGCTCCCGTTTGCTCAAAGATCAGATTCAGATTCGGGCACAAAACAAATGGCCACTTTGTTGGAGAGCAAAAACAGATGCACGAAATCTGGAGCAATCGGCAAACGAAAACTGAAACGAAAGAGCGTAACGATGCCATAAATGAGTCCCAGGCAAACGGAGTGACATGGAGAAGATACCCCTAGACTCCAACCACCGCCCACCCCCCCCAATCCGGTTCACACAGCCGCCCCACCCTGATTTTATAGGTCCCACAGTGAGAAATTATCAGATTTATTTATCCTCATTCCGATGGAATCCGACTCACATTCCCCTTGTCTTCGATTCTTGGCACAACTGAAATTAAAAACACATTCTCCCCCTCCCATACAGACATCCCCCACCTATGAGAGAGAGATAAAGAGAGAGAGAGAGAGACAGACAGAGAGACAGCGAGAGAGAGAGAGAGAGAATGGTTTCTTGCGCTCCCCAATGCACTGACAAGCACAACCTTCAATTACACGCTGGGTGTAGATTAGGCGTGCGCCTCTTTGCGTTAGGCGTGCGCCTCTTTGCGTTAGGCGTGCGTCTCTTTGCGCCGGTAGCTCGTTAGCACGGGGTGATAAAAGCTAGCCTTACGGCTAGCGGAGAGCGAACCAACGTTCGTAAAGCATGCGGATCTGGTAAATGACATCAGTTAGCCTGGAAGTGAACATTGGTGGGAGGGGGGAGGTAAATTAAGTCCAGCTAAACTGAGTAACCCCACCCTAAGAGAAAAAAAAAGAGCTGAAACCCTTGGCTGAAAGCCTCACGTAAATTTAAGCAATTATCCGAAGGACCACAGTGTCAAGCTTTTTAATTACTATTTATTTTCTTATTAAGCAGAGAAAGTCCCATGGCGTCCGAGGGACAGCTTTCAGGAATTCACCTGCCATGCGAGCCCAGCCCTAGCCAGAAATACCGCCCCCCGACCCCCCCTTATCGGTTTATCAGTTCTGGATATTTAAAAGTTACAATAAAATATATTTACGCATGTTTTTATAGAAGATGTAACCAGCGATGCCGCGTCTAACTGCTCAGCTGGGTGTGAAACTAACTATTTGTTCCCATCTTTTCCTTTTTCTTTTGTGGGGGGGGGGGGGGGCGTTGAGAACGGTACTGACTAGCGCCCCGAGCGTCGAGAATCAGGGACCAGAAGGCTACAGCATGGTGAGGTTCCTGCCCAGTCACGCTCCGATCGACAGCAACTGTGGATGATGGAAGATCACAGGCCTGACTCACCGTGCCTGCTGTCTCCTGCCCCCGCCGCCCAGGCTGTTTCGGGCGGGTGGGGTGGTTTCACCGGCCGGCCCTTATTCGCACCCAGGGTCAGCTTCCCCAGGGTCCCACTGGAAGTCTCCATACCTGCGGGTTACATTTGCGGGAGATGGATCACACAGCTGAACAACCCCCGCCCCTGGGGCAAACCCGCGGGGTTCCGGAAACGACAGTCAGCTGTCAGATCCGTCCTCGGTCACCTGGCTACTCATCACAAACAGATGAATTTTATATGTATACAGCCGCAGGGCAGTGAATGTCCGCAGTTATAAATGTGGAGGTAGTATGTTCTCCATGTGTCCTGTGGGCTTCTTCTGGTTCCCTGTCGCAGTCCAAAGGTGCATAGCTGAGCTGCCTGGTGTCCCTACATACCATGTGTGTGTGTGTGTGTGTGTGTGTGTACTCTGAAATGCACTGGCACCCCATCCATGGTGTCCCCTACTTCGCGGCCCCCCCACCCCCCCACCTGCTGGAAATAGGCTTCAGAATCACCGTGTCACTGTATTGGACACACAGTTCACATGATATATTATATATTCCAGTTCTGTGTGTCTTTATGTGAGTATTATCTAAATCTATAACTTTTACATTTTCCAGGAATGTCACTCAGATACCTCAATTAAGGGGGCTAGGGAATATTTTCCAGCTGATTAGCATTTTGAATTTTTCCACCTGCTTTGTGACAATAATTCCATCAAAATGCGATACCATAGATAAAGGTGATCAATGACAAATAATCAGGTGCCTCTATACCGAGGAATATGGGAGTTCTGTGGAGTGGGCGGGGCTTTATTTGTGTTATGGACGTGCACCGTATGAAATTTCAGTGCCGCAGGGCACCGATGGAAAGGTGAATGTGGTGACCAGGGACAGAGGCTCACAGCCCACAGGTTAAGGCAAGTTTCAATCCTGCCGGGACCCCTGGTCAAACGACACTAACAGCTTTTAATTAAAGCATCTGCTACGATGATGTGAGCGCAAACAAAGCAGCAGCAGCAGCACTAATAATAAAAACAATGATAATAATCCATCAACCTTCCATAGCTGTTTAACCAATAGAGCAGTGATTCCCGATCCGGTCCTCGGGGACCCAGAGCTGGTCCATCTTGTCCGAGCTCCCTGTCAGACGGTCCACATTTTTGGCAGCTGGGAGGAAGCAGAAATGTGGACCGTCTGTGGGTCCTCAAGGACCGGTTTGGGAAACGCTGCAATAGAGGGTCACAATGAGACTGAAGACTGTCCCATGACTCACAAGGAAAAAGACAGGGACACCCTGGATGGGGTATCAGTCCAGCACGGGGCTGTACATGTGTCCATTACAGGGCACAGCTACACTGCACATTATAGGAAGATGTGGGACTTCCTGAAGAAGGCCACACCAACACAGGAAGATCAGGCAAACTCCACACCGACACAGGAAGATCATGCAAACTCCACACCGACACAGGAAGATCATGCAAACTCCACACCAACACAGGAAGATCATGCAAACTCCACACTAATACAGGAACATCATGTAAACGCCACACCAACACAGGAAGATCATGCAAACTCCACACCAACACAGGAACATCATGCAAACTCCACACCAATACAGGAACATCATGTAAACTCCACACCAACACAGGAAGATCATGCAAACTCCACACCAACACAGGAACATCATGCAAATCCACAACAACACAGGAACATCATGCAAACTCCACACCAACACAGGAAGTTCATGTAAACTCCACACCAACACAGGAACATCATGCAAACTCCACACCAACACAGGAACATCATGTAAACTCCACACCAACACAGGAAGATCATGCAAACTCCACACCAACATAAAAAGATCATACACAACTGGTTATTTTTTAAACAAACTAATTATATATTGTGTAGGCTGTCCATTTATGAAATAAAATATTGAACATCCAACTGTGTTTGGTGTTAATTCACATTATTCTGCTCAATAAATAATGAACAGTAGTCAAACAAACACGATGACCCCACTTCTACTGTGTAGAATCGACCAGAAGCTTCTCTCAGTGATGATTCCTCCAAACAAACTTAAAAGAACCAACAGTCATTGTTTTTACTCCAAGCATTTACACGGGACATTTTCTTTCACTGCCGCACATTTTTCGCGGTACCATTTCATACCTAAAAATACGGATGTCCTCATTCATACAATTACTGAACAATGTGGGCGAATCACCACTGCACATGGGAAGCAGCTGCGGAATCAGTTGCTCTGCTCCGAGCTGCACAGGAGACCCTAAAATGAGGTACGCTCAACAGCACCCCAAACCTGGTCCGAATGTAGCCAGTGAGCTTCCACTAAAGTTTCCTGGAAGGAGACCGGAAAAATTCCACATATTCGGCAAGAGCGGAGATAAAAAGCCGAAGAATTCCAGAGGAAGACTCTTCGCCTTTGAGAGCTATATGCTGATATGTATCCTGGAGTGTTCTCTGTAGCATATTGTTTATATGGGCAATCATTGTACTATTCTACATACTGCAAAAGCTGCTAATCACTGTTTACGCTGATACACATTATTACTGCTTGATATTTGTCAATCAATATATTGGCCCATTTGTACACCATGCAAATTAGGGCAAACACGACTGTAATTATCGTCCCTGTTATTATTGTTCACAACTGAATATTTCGCAACTTGATTGAGGTAATTATTGAGTAGCTAAGGTTGCGTCATTTTTAAATATTCAAACACTCTGCGTTATGAATTTAAACAAGTTTTATGACTCTTTTCCCTGATGCAGGAGGCCCCCATTCAGCTGAAACACACCAACGTACATTTAGCTCAAAGACATTTATTATTATTCAGATGAATTATAATGCGTTATGATAACTGTTCCTTTCGGGTTAACCAACGTGGTCTGTACAGATATTTATTCTTTAACTCTGAAGTCATACGGAAAACCAAAATGCAACGATAAGTATGTAAATGTATACGAAAAATTTACTTAAAAACTAATAAAGATCAAAAATCTCAGACATGCGCATGCTATTTCATGGTTACAGACATAAATTGCGTAGATTTATTTTCTTTGCGGCATCAAACGAAGAGAGCAGAGGTACCTGAAGCGTTGCAAAAAAATAAAAACCGTAACACACTACAACACCCCCCCCCCCCCATTCCAACATCCAGTCCCCGCTCAGTATCCCCAAGGCACTGGGAGGGGGTTTCGAGTCCCACACTCATGAGCTCCCTATAATGTACTCTTGGACTTTCCGCCCGCAGGCCGGGGCGCTGGGAGGAGGGATTGGGACACGTTCCCATCACCGGGAACACGCACGCTGTCGGACCCCAAACTAAAAAAAAAACCCGCTTGGATCACGGCCGCGGACACCACGGTGGACCCGAGCGCCGCCTGGAAAACGTCCAGCGCCAGTCTGCAGACGGACCGGGCACCGAACGCAGGCCCCGCGCTCGGCAAACACGCACCGGACAGCGGCTACGGCGTCTAGACACACCGGAGCGGAAACACCGGAAAACTGGGACAATCAGCAAAGAACACAAACGTACACGCGGCACAGCCTAAATTAATGACATATATATGATCCAGGATATGAACTTACGGCTGTTTTTCTGGTTATGAGTTTTCTTTATCTGTATATCTTAGTAAGTATGATTTTAATTTATGCAGCTTTGACCAGAAGCTTAGTACCTAAGACTTAGTTAAAATGATTAATGTTGCTGATATTAATGGTGGTAGTAATAGTAATATTAAAACTAATAAATTTTATCTTTACTGTTACAGTGATCCTGACAACAATCATAATGACGGTGTTTATTATGTTAATAACAGCGTTCATAATAAGAGGTGAGTTGAGACGTGTCGCCATGGGAAGCCACACCTACCTGGGGTCCGAGTCACCTACGCCGGCGGGGCAGCCCGGGTGTCTGGGGTCACCCACGTGGGGTCGGTCAGGCGGTGCGCTGCGCTGCGTGTCTGCCGCTCCTACATGGCGATCACACCTGCCGGCGATGCGCACAGACGGGCAGCCCCTGATCAGGATCCGGGGGAGGAGAAGGAGGAGGAAGAGGAGGAGGAGGAGGAGGGGGGGATAGGAAGGAAGAAGAGGGGGAAAGGGGGGATGCAAATGAAAATAACCTCAACACTTTCACCTTTTTTTCCTTCGACCGCCTCCTGTCTCGTCCCTTCATTAATATGTAACCCACGAGGTCCTTGTTTAACCTCGACAGTCTCATTAAAATCGACCTAAAGCAAAAATAAATAAATAATAATAATTTTTAAAAAGACGACTGCTTCCAAAGAGAGAGTAATGCCGGATCCTTAAAGAGAATTAAAAAAAAACCATACACAAGAAGCTTTTATAAACACTGAAGCAAAATGGCGACTTTAATACGAAGGAGGAGTAAAAAAAAAGCCCTGCGTTTTACCCAGCTAAAGGGAGTCAGAAAAATATGTTTAGTGCAGTAATTTCGACAGCGCTAACACAGTTGGCTGGAGTAAAAGAAAAGGCGACGGAGGAAAAAATAATGGGGCGGCCACGGACGCTTTCGCTGTGGGCGCCGTCCGCGTTTTCTTACCTCTGGATTATCGCTGCTTTTCGGAGCGATAATATCTCGGCGGCCGCGTACAGTATACAGTAATGTGTGTCGGGTCATGCGCGATCCGCTCTCCCTTTGACAGCTCTAACTACAGTCTGGAGTCAACTTGCAAACTCTCGCGTTATTTATTATTATTTTTTTAATTCCCCACCATGCAAATCCATATTTCTGTTTTTAAAAAATAAATAAAAGAATTAAATAAACCAATGCAAGAACTGGCCGTTTGGTGCGATTCAGCCGACGCACTACCGTGCAGTCATGACGAAAAAAAGGAGGGGGGGGGGGGGGTGCATGGCCGCATATTACGGAATAAGCCACGGCTGGCTTTCATCGCTGTGTGTGTATGTGAGTGTGTGATTTGTTGTTGTTGTTGTTGTTGCTGTAAATCCATCGTTTGGCCTCACTCGAGTCCTGCGGGCTGTAAATGAGATGGGTCGCCGAAAATGATGTTTATTGTAGTTTTGCCTGCGTTCCTGTTCACGGCACCCCCTATTCCCGAAGCCTTCCACTATAGAAACTGATTTGTATTGTGTGTTCGAAATGTGATTTGGACTATGCGTTGAATTCCCAAAAATGGGCAGATGCCGGTAAATAAAGATCAAGTAAACAACTGGTTACCAAGCAGATTTATAAACAAGTTAAAAGTGCACATTGATGTTATTAATTAATTGATCAGTTTTAAAACAGACATTTATTACAGCATTGTAGCAATTCATGCTGGTAGAAAATGTATAATTCTGATAATAACTTTTCTAAACTATTATCTCACCTGAAGTGCGCTGCCATGGATGCATCTATACTTACTTACGTCTTTTGTAAAGAACTTAAGAAATTACACCGATCAATTCCGTGTTTATGGACCTGGTGTTTTTTGAAAGACAATCAAATGTTTCGGTAATGGTTTAATCCATCAATTTTTTATTACAAAAGAAGCCCAGAAGATGGCAGTATGTACTCATTAGTTTCCGTAATAAGAGTATTCCCTGTTTTTAGTGTGTTCATTCATCCGTCCATCTTCCATATTCTGGAAATGATCATGGGATATTTCATACCTGACTGGAAATTGACAAAAAAAAAGTTAATTAATTATCTTTCATCATTTGACGTCACCTCACAAACCATTCAACTATGGCGTAAGATCGTATTTAATTTAGCGACCCTGGGTGATCTTCCTTCAACATCAATATCGGATACGTCCAAGGACCTATCCATTGTTGGAGATATGTCACCCACAATCGTGATGGCAGATTATTTCCCCACTTCTCATTCAAGCAGGGGTCCCCATACTGGACAATCGTACATTTTCGTGAGACCCCGTCGCATGCTCTCACTCACGCATTGTCAAATTAAAGCTAGGTCTATATGCGTTTACTTTAAAAAGCGGGATTAGTCCGGATTTAAAGAGCTGTGGTTTAGTTTTTTTTTTTGGATCAGCGGCGAAATCTTACACCGTTGCTTCATAGTGTCAAACAGTTTATGTCCCGGGAAGACTTCTACCTTATTAACCTTGAAATTGGTGCTTACCTTCAACATAGTTATCCCGCTTTCTAAATTTGGTATGGTGCAATATTAACAGCTGTTGGAAGTCATTTAAATTTTCATTCACAAAGGTGTGTGCTAAGCAATTATGGTAATATAATGGTCCCATTTTCTCAGAAAGTATTATCTTTTATTGTTTAGCAAATTAATACCTTGCTGGAGCGTGCTGCTATCGAGCCACGTGGACCTTGGATTTACAAGCCTGCCACCTGCTGCCCAATTGTGCAAGGAGTCTGGAAATTTGCTTTGTTATATTAAAGGAAACGGCGAGTTATGGATTGGATAGAGAACAACAAGAACAACAACAGTAATAGCAATTTTAGCATAAATAAACCGCTAAAGTATCAGCAATGGGATGCCGTGCGCGGTAATACTGTGGTCGCTACCTAGCTATAGCTGAAGATCTTCTGCGAGTTGCCATGACACCCGGCTGTTTCCGTGACGTTCACCCACAGTTCCCCATCTCACGCTGAATCTTGGACTTTGGGGTCTTGTGTGTGAAAGTTGCATTTAGCGTTAGATCAAGTCTCATATTTAGTGAATTTCAGTGAGTTATTGCAATATGATACCAACTATCCACCTATCTTATCCTGCTTAGGGGCACCTGGGGGCTGTTCCACAAAGCAGAATTTCTCAGGTAGCTGGGTAACTTAAGCAAATGTAAAAACCGTCCAATAGGAGGAGAGATAAGTAACATTCCTATTGGACAATCCGTGCATATGGTTTAAATTATTTGACTAATGAAAAAAAATGCTTCTTTGTGGAATACTACCCCAGAGCATGTCCCAGGCAGCACAGGGTCCAAGGGCAAATATTCTGGGCAGGACGTCATGCCACGATCCTAATGATTTCTCTGATTGATTCTGCCAGTCAGGGTCCATCATAAAGTCTGAGAAGATGCTTCACTATAAAAACCTTAATTCCTGTAAACAACTGACAAAAAATTTATGGGGACTGACGTCTAATGTTTTTTCGCCTGCATATTCTATCTAAACCAACATTTACTGCCTCCTCTTATAAAGACTGATTGTTTATACAAGATCATTTTAGTTTTTAATGGTTGTGACTGTAGGACTTTGTGAAGCCTGAGCTTGCAGCCTCCATGCAGGGACATAAACGTGACCCTTATGCCACCCTGTAAAGACCTTGTGTAGCCTGACCTTGTCTGTCACTTTGCACGCTGTAGCACTATAAGCATCATTAGCTCGGGTCTGTGCAGGTCAGCTGGCTGCAGCATTAAGTGATTTTCACTTTTTTTGGGAAACGTTAAACCCATACACCTAGTTTACTCCGGGCAAAATAGATCTGTCAGGTAGCAAGGACATGTCCATCCCTTTAGAAGTGTTCCGGCATGTGTTTGAATATATATACACCCGAAGAGCTCGGGATATGCGTATTGGGATGGGGGCTTAATAAAAATGAATACGAGTAGAATTTAAATCGACTGTGTGCTCCATAAAATAGCACCAATGAATTCCTTAGATGTGCTTGCAAATTCATCTTGAAGAAACGGGGTTAGATAATTTGGCTTTAATCTCAATGATTTCATTTAGCGCCTTTTTTGTCATGGAGTCTGTGCGGTGACCGTATGGCCTAGAGGCCGAGGTGTCGGAGTTTGGATCTGAAGGCTGAGGGTGTAAGTTCTCTGATGGTCAGTTGTGGAGATGGTGCGTGTGACTCAGTGGGTTAGGGCACTGTGGCTGTGGTTAGTAATTCCTGGGTGGGCAGAATGGTTTCAACAGCAAACCCTTAACTCCCAACTGAAGAGCAAAACTCTGTCCATAACAGATGCTTTTATTGATCCCTGTGGGGAAATTGTCTTTTTACACCTTTTACACCCCCTTGGACACATTGTCCAAGTCGTCTGCGAAGGGCTGCTACCTGCAGCAGTGCCCAGGGAGTTGGGGATTAAAGGCCTTGCTGGGGTTTGAACCGGTAACCTTCTGATTACAGACACACAGGGTTCGCCCGCTGAGCCACACGCTGCCCTGCAGCCCGCATCTTTGAGATCATTTCTGTAGACTTGTAAGAAAAGTTGTTTTTCAGAACTTCGACATGACGGGGGAGCCTGATTTTAGGTCTCATCTCAAAAACAAACAAGCAAAAAAAAAAGAAAACGGACAGTGAGTTTTGGAAAATTGTTCTTTAATCGCTTTAATTGATTGGCTGACCCTGCCCTCTCAGTTTTACACCATTTTAGATAAAGGTGTCTGCTAAATTAATAAAATGTAAATGTAAATATATCATCACAAAAGGCAGCATGCGGATAATCCGGTCTACACTAGGAGGCACCATTGCTTCAGGCTTCTCCAGGACCTAAGCACTAGCTGGGTTGTTTTCTGCTCCGAGGGGGTCGCTAGTATTTATTTCCCATAATCCTCTGACTGTTTATGGAATAGACTGATGATTGGTGGCAGTGAGGCAGGACAGCTAGGTCATGCCACTGCAGTGAAAAATCATAAACTGTCAATGCCCATGTATTGGGAAGTTATTAAATTATTATCTGCTCGTTCATCTTCCATAACTGCTTATCCAGTACAGGGTCACTGTGTGTCTAGAGACCATCCCAGGAAAAAACGAGCCAAAGGCAGGCAAACCCCGGATGGGAGGCCAGTCCATTGCATGTCCTGTCCTCTCACTTGTGGGAGTTTTACCTACACAAAAATGGTCTGAGGGCAGAAAGAAAAATGATTGGTTCAGAGAGATAACCAATCAGATTATAGAGGAGGTGAGTCCAAACAACAAGAAGAGGTGGGACCAAGACATTTGATATGTTGGTCCTGCCTCGTCTAGTTGCTTGGACCCACCACCTCTGCAATCTGATTGGTAATCTCTCTGAACCAATAATTTTTGTTTCTGCCCTCAGACCATTTTTGTGTTAGTATAACTCCCATGAGCTATACTCTCACACATGTTATGGGATATTTAATCATAACAATTTGTCTAACCACATGGTTTTGGATGATGGATGGATAGCAAGAATTAAATGACTTCCAAAAATGTAAACATTGACAGTTTTCTGCCATTTTGGCCGGCCGTGATTTGCTAAGGAGAATGTCTGTTGCTAAGATACAGTGATACACAATCGGATAAACAGAGAGGGAGCGAGGCGGAGTGGTGTGGGGCTGCGACTACAGCTGCGGGGGAAAGCGTTTTTGGGGCAATATAAAAACAGACATAAAAAGGGTCCATTCTTAATTCAGGTCAGCTGATGGTACCACGTCAAGGTCACAGAATGTTTCATCGTGGGTGAATTCGGAACTTCAGAGCTGTCGATCTTATAGGAATTTTATCAATGTGTATTTTTGCTACTAATGCAGAACTTTGTCAGAAGGAAATTTGCGGGTTTAAGGAAGGGTCTGTATCTTCTTTCCTTGTGTAAACAATTCAACTTTTTTTTTTATCTTACTTATTAACAATGTTTTGGTTGAATGTTCAAATGGAATTATAGGATGGAAGAGATGGAAAATGAAGAGGCACACTTGACTGAATGCTTATTGGGTTAAAGCATTGGAACACCCACCCCTGATCTTCCAAAAGGTGGTTCAGAGCATAACCGATATGCTGGATGGGACCAGTTTCAGCACATGCTTCAGGCTTTACTATTGGGGCTTGGGGCAGTTAGTTCAATTGTCAAGAGATTATGTGTCATTCTTACTGAACAGAGTCTTTATGTCTAATGTGAGGCTGTCCTGCTTGTTGCACGACACTGATGGTAAGCGGAGTGCCTCGTCCACTTTCCAGAGCTATTTATCTAGTCCAGGGTCACTGAGAGCCTGGAGTCGATCCTACAACATTGCATGAGACGTGCATAAAGCTATTTAGAGACTCCGGTCCTCACAAACCACAATTTAAGAGCAAACGTTCAAAGCTCACTCTGTCCATGTGATACGTTTTGGAGGCAGTTTGAAGGAAATTAAAGATTTTGTTTTAGTCACAGCATTTCAGTTTAGTACTTTTCGGGGGTGTGGCCTAAAGGGTATACAGTGTCTGACTTTGCATCAGAAGGTTGAGTGTTTAAATCCTTTTATGGTCAGTTTTCGAGGTGGTGTGGGTTAGGACAATATACTTGTGATGAGATGGTTACTGGTTCAAATTTCAGGATTGGCAGAGTGATTTCACCATCGGACCCCCGAATATGGCACTTAACCCCACAAGTTGAAGGACAAATTTCCAACCTTTTCCGAAACTTTCTGTGGACTTGCAACAAAATTTCTTCTTCAGATAATATGAGGAGTGATTGAGACATTTCCCAACACCGAAAACGTATGAGGAGGAAGCCGGACTTTTAGGTCGTTGGCGATCTTAAAGAAGAAGAAAAGATGGACTGAGTGAGTTTTGGAAATTTGCTCTTCAATTCTCCTTAATCAAATGAAGCAGGAGTTACCTCTTAGGAACCCAGGCAGATAAAGTGAAAACACGTAAGCAACACATGCACTGATAACAGATATATCTGGATTGGATTTTATTTTTAAAAAAGACAATAGATCTTTATTCCACAATGTTAATATTAATATCTGTACAGCTGGTAATTACATATTCAAATACATTGCATACAGTCATTACAAATGATCGATGTCTTTATTGGCCGAGAAACATAACATGGTTGTTTATAACAGTCAGGCGGTCTGACATCCAGACGATTCGAGTCTGTGGAGGTCTGTCGTGATGGAGGGAGGACCGACAGCGAAACGCCGCAGTCCAGGTGATGGGTCTGTGGATGGAACAGACTGTTCTGCAGTCGTCTTGTGACACAGTTTAACATGGAGAGCGGATAACACAATCTAAACCGCGTATGTTTGGTAATACACACATATTGGTCTATATCAGTGGTCGCCAACCGGTCGATCGCGATCGATCAACGAAACATTTGTAGTCGATCGCGATGCAACTTCCACCCACCCCCCCACCCCCCAAAAGTATACTGAGCCCCCCCAAGTCGGTGAAATATTCCATACTCCATTCAGTAGCTCACTAGAGTATTATCTTTGTAAGGGTAGCTCTCATTATATGAAAGATTGGAGACCACTGCTCTAGACTGATCACGTACTGCAGGTGATTTGTTGTGAATTTTACCTCAAAGGACAGTCGCCTTAAAACCACCATTCGCCCATTTTGCAAAGCTGACAGTCCCTCTTTTATATTTTAATCACGTTGGCCATAGACACTGCCATTCCCGAAAACTCAGACAACGCTGGAACACGGAAAGACGCACATTTGTGTATAAATCTAAGCGTGTCATCTTCTGGCAGACGGTCATTGCATAAATGCATTCGATTTTACACTTTCATAACCAGTTCATTCGTAAATGCCTTTCACCGAGGTCTCTTGCAAAATGAAAACGTACAATGTGTATTTCAGCTGTTTATCTCATTATGTGGAATGTACAGAAGAAGTTCAGTGTAAGATGATCAATGAGAGTAACTTTTAAATATTCTACTTGTCTTCTTGCCCAACTTTCCATCCATCCATATTCTAAATTTTATTAAATTAACTATATATTCCATCCATGTATGCTGCTGCATTACTTATTTTCTACGTACACATTGCACTATGTATATAAACCCCTGTGTCCAGCCCCCTCCATTTCACACTGTCCTGTGTTTTGAACTTTAAGTCCTGTTAAACCCTGCAATTCTCACTTGCTGTATGTATGTTACACTGTATGTGGTTCTGGGGGAATGATATTACATGTCATTATATACCTGTATATGCATGACAATTAAGTCCACTTGAGTTATTTTGACTTAAACGCTTATAGCACAGGACACAAGGCTGGGGTACCCAAATCCAGACTCTCTTTTTCTGCCTTTTTAATCTACAGCCTACACGACCACATTGCACGAAGAGATATTTTTGTTCAGCTTGAGCAAAGATTTGAAAGCTGATTCTTTACTGAACAGATCGAGTAATGACTGGGTCTCCAAGACAGGAAGTCGTGGAGTGAAGTTAGAGCAGATGCTAATCATTCTGCTGTGTAGAAAGTAAAAGCTCTGAATAAAATGTACTCATGTCAGCGAGATCGGCAGCCGTTAAGAAGAGCAGTAAAACCTACACCTGCTTAATTATTGCTCGAGTAGGCGAGGAGGAGCCAAAATCGATGGTAAATGTAAATGAAACTACTTGGTGGGCCTAGATGAACCATGGAGAAAAAAAGTGTCTTACAAACCCGAACTCTGAAAGATAAAACTCCATACTAATGTGTAGATACGATGCGTTTCTTAGCAACCATATTCAGTCGAGTCGGCACAGTCAGATTTCACGTAACGTCTGCGCCAAGAAAACTAAAAACCAAAAAAACAGGACATCGTGGAAACATTTAGCATGAACATTCAAAGGTGATTGGTTGCAAGTTTGCCACATGACAGGAACTAACCAATCAGTCGGGAAGTTGTGCGGCTAATGCTACGAGCCTCGCCAGGCTACGTTAACAGAATTACAGAAACACAGTAACTATGGAGACGCACTCAAGCTCTACTCTGGTCATCAAGGTCCTTAGACACACATTGGATTTCAACGACGTTCCGTTTAGGTATGAATAGTCGTGTGAGCAGTCCTGAGTGACGGCCAGAGTCACTGAAATCGTTCCCTCATGGATTTTTCATTTTGAATTTCATATTGTATCAGTATATTACAGTATGAGACCGATATTTAAACACAGTGTTATCCTCTAAAACCAGAAAAACAGCATTTTTTTTTGGATTGGGTTTCTAGCTGGCTAAAGGTAGCAGGTTCCGGTCCGCTCAGAGGTGCGGGTTCTTCCGTTCACTTATCCGGGTCATACAGTCCCTCCCAGAGCAATCAGGAGTCCAGTTTGTCTGAGAAGGCTGCCTTACGGGTAGATGAGCTAAGGAGGGTTTCCAAAGGAAGCTGAAAAAGATGAAGGAGACACAGGATGAACGATTAAAAGGAAACATACATGAAATAAATGATTGAAAAATACCACGTCCTTCTTTAAGAGTCTTCGGGAATCTTTAGGGCCGGTCTGAATGAGGTGCAGATCATTTGACCTCTGTCCAGGGACGGATTATGGGTTGTGGGGGCCCCTGGGCAAAATGTTCGCGAGCCCCCCCCCCCCACCACCACCACCACCACCACCAGCACCACCACAATTCAAGGGCCCTTGGCAGCCAAACGCCCTCCCTATAGGGTCAGGGGCCCTTGTAGGTAGAGGATCAAAGAATGTAGGCCCTCTAAAATAGACAAACGAAAATACATTGTTGATAAGCGTTGCAAATTGTTTTGGGCTAGGGGCCCCACAGGCCCCCTGCACCCCAAGGGCCCCTGGGCAGCGGCCCCGCTGGCCCGGTCCGTAATCCGTCCCTGCCTCTGTCCCATGGCTGCAATCTTCTGATGAACCACGTGAAATCCGCAGACCTGCTTCACAAAGACCCCACCCCTCCTATTGATGTGCCCGCCGACCGTCCCAAACGAATCCCAAACGAGGATATTAGATGGCTTGTTTAGGAGATCCGCAGAGCAAATCCGGCACTGTAACACTTCTGTCTGAGACACAGAAAACATGACATCCGCCTTATTAATGAAACATCTTTAAACTGAATAAATAACATAATGCTGTCTTCTTTTAAAGAGCCTGAAATGCATTTCACTCCATAAACATTTCATGACTGTGGATCAAGACAAACGTCTTCTCGTTTCTCCTCGTCTCACCTGTTCCGCTTGTCTTACCACCATCTGCTGTAGGAATCACTTTCTCAGACCTCACTGACGTACGGAGGCAAGACATCAGGCCCTGAAACCAGCCCGGTTTCGGTGGAATGATGCCCCAATTTTTCTTTGAGGATTTCTGTGAGTTTTAAGGTCCATGTTCAGCATGACATGCGACATGAAGTTTTCCTGCTGTGGTCTTTGCTATCAGTTAAGTCAAGAACGATTAGGAATCAAAGGATCCTGCTCTACGACAATCAATGCTAGAAAATTCCGGAAGCACTGGATTTATCGATGAAAGGAAACGGAGGACGAGCAAATGTTATAGATGTTATAGTGCACCTGACCGATGAGGTGTGATGGGATGGTCACCAAGACGACTGGCCCCTCCTCTCGGCCTTGCCGAAATCGGACAGCGCTATGCTCGTTCATCCAGGCTGTCGAAGACCTGCTGTCAGAGTTTGGCACGTTCTACTATTGTCTGGATTGTTATTTTTGACATTGAACACTTGTGGTGTCTGTCAATGCACTGTGAAGGCAAATTTATATCGGCAGATCTTGGAAATTAATTACAGACTGATGGGGGGGGGTGGAGTCGAGAGCCCTCTGTCACAATCTGCTTAGGGGCCTCATCCATCTTGGGGAACATTTTAAAGCGAACCAGGGACTGTCTGGAGTGTGGGAGCGTTTCTTGCAAATTTCTTGTGAAATGTCAGTTCCCTGGGCTGGTCGATTCGCGCTCTGCACAGTTCAACAAATGTGAAACGGGTGCAAAATTCGCAAGGTAGCAAAATGTCAGGGCGCGGTCTAGCTAGATACCGCTAGCAAGTTGCTGGGGGGGGGGGGGGGGGTCGCTGTGTCGTCACCCTGCGCTTTGAAGAACCACCACAGAGGTGTAAAGGAGTGGAGCAGATGGTGTGTTCACCCCCTTCGAGGGAAACACTAAGTCTTTTGATGGAATGGTGAGCAAAAGATTAAGATGAACAAACAAGCGCAGAAGCCATCAAAGAAGCCAAACAAACGACGAGCGTCTCCCTGGGTGACCGTCAGAGCTCGACACGGCCGCATCTTATTGGTGCCAAACATGGAAATTAACGATCATTAACAAATGAAAATCCCAGATCCCGTCTTGCATTCTGCATTCTCTGTACATGATGTGCAATCCTCCACATTCAGAGGTAATATTGCCATAAATGCTAAACATTTGTTTATTTACTACTGATTCGAATAAGGTGCCACATCACGCATCGATTCTACAAAAGCATTTATCTCTAAAATGAGTTAAAGTTGGATAAATACTTTTTTCACTTTCATTTTGTTTGGTGCGTTTGCTCGGTGTTAGAGAGCTTGATATTAAAGTAAGAGTATAGTCTAGCTTTGGGATGCGATGGTGACATCACAGCCGGAATTAAAGAAGTACATTCGCTTCTGCCCCGGTGTTGGTTTCCAGGCAACTGCCACCTAGCCTCAGCCTCGCAGAATCGGGGCTGCGAGTTGCTTTTGTTTCGCTGGCCAACCGTGGGGACGGCCGACTGATTTATGGATTCGCCAGGGGCTTCCTGCTGTCCCACCGGCGCTGAAAGGCCTTGTCGCAGGAAGCCAGTCCAGCGACTTCAGAAACTGTCCCAGTTGGGGGGGGAGGAAGGGAGTGGGGGGCAGGGGGCTTGATGATTGCCTCCAAAATGGCAATATATCAGGTAATGGGTCAGGTAAGCGGCGCGACACGGTCCGCTATAGTCCTTCAAATATGATTTTCACCACGAGGCCTCGGCCAGATTCGATCTAGGGAACGATAAATATAAATATAGGAGTGCCCCGCCCATGTGGACTAATTCCTCCCTTAACCCCTCGTCAACCGACATCGGCTGGACAGGAGGGGGTTCTTGCTGCTCCAGCAGCATCCTCGTGCTACAGAGATGCTCCCACTGTGCCAGGATGGGGTACTGGCGAGCCAGGCCCAAGAGAGGCGATAAAGGTCAGTGAAAGGTCAGCAATGGTCATGCTAAAGTATCCAGCAACTGAGTCCTAAAGTACCGGGGGAGCGTAACACTGAAACACCAGCTCTTGGAGAGGCTGAATCTTGCACTCCTAAGGCTCCGTCACAGCTGGCAGGCTGGCAGGACAGCCGAGGCCCGTGGGAGCCCAGGAGTTAGCCGCCACTTGCTAATGATGCTAAGGGGAGCTGGCTGCCATTTTAAGGCTGGAAGGACTGCAGGAGCCACAGTGACCCTGATCTGGATAAGCGCTTGTGGAGGATTGACAGTTCATGTGTCAAAGTGTTTTCTGTGGGGCTAAATGACGGTTTACTTGCCATTTGCAGAAGAACAGGTGCTTTAGAGCATGTTAGCTTCCACCCGCTAGGCTCTCCTTCGAGACATACATAGAGGTGAGAGCGAGGCTTAGGGCCGAAGCCCAGGGTTGGCCATCCATCTGGAGACCCTGCTGAGCATGGGCTTGAAACCGACTACCTTCCGATAACAGACGTAGAGACCTATCCTCCTCAACTACACACCATCTCCTGACCAGCAGCCCCTCAGTTAAACAGCTGAGAATTCACGCGCGGACTGTGCCGTTAAGCAGTGTATAAGGTGAGTAGACCATTTGATCACGCCACACATCACATCACCTAATGATCGCCGGCGCTACCTGGTTATGCAGGCACGCGCTCCGTCGGCGGGACGTGAAGATTTGCCCTCAGCCAACAGGAAGACGGCGGCTTCACATCCTGCCTGCTCCAAAATGGCTGACGGCTGTTTAACACATTCTAGATCTGACTTCTCTTTGATTCATGCCCGGCGACGCCGGCACTCGAATTTAACGCTCTGCTTTAACTGCTCGGCACGTTCCGGTAAAACTCACCCATGCTGAAGTTTATTGGGCACCCTTGACGACACCCGTCAGCAGAGGGGTAATTAAATTTACCGCTAATAGTGTGCTTGCTACATGTCGTCATTTATCTTCATATTTATAATAATAATTTTTTTTAAATAATTTCTGCTCATTACATTTATTTTCATTAATACAACACGTCCTTCCTCGCAAAGTGTATAATTTCACGCTCGTGGTCATTTAGAAGGAAATGTAGCATCCAATTATGAGTGTGGATTATAATTTAGCTGTTCGGGCCGTATCTAATGTCACACGTGTTATTGCTGGGACTATGGTGATGTCGTGTGATATCGAGCAAACTTAAGGACACCTCGGGGTCCCTTCTTCTTCTCATTGGGCTCGAGATACAGCAGAAGACGCTAAGCTGTGTGACGGCCGCAAATGGTCGGAGCAGATATGCAGAAATCCAAGCCGGGCAGCAACTGGACACCCAGGATACGAGCAGATATTAGTGGGAGTGAAGTGCTGACTGCATTGGTGTCACAATACTAAATGCTTACGATTGTATTTTTAAATCTAGCAGCATTAAGCATAAAGTGATATTTAGCTAGTGGGGCACAAGTGTTACTATATACTTTATATTCAGGAAAAATTCACGTAAAATGAGTTTTTTTTTTAAATTCACTAATTATTAGCTACATTTAATTTCTTTGCAGACACTTTTATCCAAAGCAATGGACATTTCTTGAGAAAGCAGAGTCAGAGAGTCCCTGAGGCAATTTGGATGAATTAATGAATGAATGTTACATTTATATAGCGCTTTTCAAGACACCCAAAGCACTTTACCGAACCAATGGGGAGCCACTTCAACCACCCCCACTGTCTAGCACCCACTTGGGTGCTCCAGTACGCTCACCAAATAGCAGCAAAGGTGGGGAAGGGGCAGGGGAGAATTCACCAATCAGATACAGGGGATGATTAGGAGGCCAGATTTGAAAGGGCCACAGTGGGCAGTTTTAGCCAGGACGTCGGGGTACGACCCCTAATCTTTCGAAGGATGCCCAGGGATCTTTTATGACCTTAGAGAGTCAGGACCACGGTTCTATGTCTCATCAGATGGATGACACCATTTTTACAACACAGTGTTCCCATCACTGCACTGGGGAATTGGGATCCCCACAGATCACAGGAGAGGCACCCCTGTCGCCCACATCAACACCACCTTCCAGGGTTTAAAGGCCTCGCTGACTGACTATGGGATTGGAACCAACAACCTTCAGATTACGTCTTAACCCACTGAGCCACACAATGCCCTCAGCGGGCCCCTCTGTGGGAAACTTGACTATTATTCCCATTTGTCTTTCAACTGCTCATGCACTACTGGGTCAAAATTCCGGGGGTGGGTTGGAGCCAATCCCCAGAAGCACAAGGTGCTTGTCATGGCCGTCCATCACAGGACACAAACACACAAAGTGCATGGATGCCAGTTCACCTGACAGAATGTTTTTGGACTGTGCCGAGGAACCTGGGAACCCAGAGGACGCGTATGCACCACGGAGAGAACACACACACACGCGCAAACTCCACATACATCGCGTGGCACCTGAGCCATGATAATATGGTAAAATTCATGTATTATTTCACAGAATGAATCGTTATCTAAATGTCTAGTCATTTTGAAGCCGTGACTCTCCTCATAAAGCCAAGGTTAATTTAAACAGCCGGCTTTGTGCTCTATTAGCAGAAAAAAGTATGAGAGACCCTTTAACGTTAAATGGAAATGGCTCGGTCGCGACTGAGTGAAAAAATTTCCTGCGTGACGGGAGCATGTTTTGGTCCGTGGAGACCACACGGACCTATCAGAATGGCGGGTCTTGATCAACCAGGGCTAATATCAGCGCCATCTGTCTCTGGGACCGCGGCTCCGTCCTGGAGAATTATTTATACTTCAGTCAATTCAGACAGCCGTCCCTGCACTGTATGCTGGTGTGAGGGACAGAGGATAGAAGCTGGACAAGAAGCAGCAGAAAATATCGTCCCTCCGTAGCATACAGGGACTTGGAGTAGGAAGATTATACACATGAAATATATGATTCAAAATCTCTTCAATATCTAAACCAGTGTTTCCCAATGTGGTCCTCAGGGACCCACAGACAGTCCATATTTTTGCTCCCTCCCAGCTCGCTAGGCAGCAAAAATGTGGAGTCTCTGGCAGGGAGCTTGGACGGAGCAAAAACATTGACCGGCTGTGGGTCACCGGGGACCGGATTGGGAAACACTGCCCTAAACCACTGCATTTTACAGGTGACATTCATTGAATCGTCAGGCAAAAAGGGATTGACATCATTTTCTTAAATTTAGGAACAAATTCGACATGACTGTTTAAGCTCCTAAAAAATACAAATAAGAAAATAATGACAAATCCGGCGACAGGGGATAAGCCGACTTCATAGCAGCTCGGTGAATAATGCGCTGACGGATCATGGTGACGATCCGAGACGATCTCATCCCCATCCGAGAGCTTCCAATTCCCCAGAATCTCAGGTGTTTCGCCCGGAGACTCAATTATCCGGCTCAATCTGGGAGTCAAGGCCTGTTGAACTGTTAAATTAAATTTGCCCCACACTATTAACAGAAGCCTAGCAGTGTTTAAACGGCCCCCACTCACGTTCACCATACTCCGGGGGCACACTATCTCTTGTGAAATCCTGTCCCCCCCCCCCCCCCACTTGTAAGGTGGCTGTGGATAGACTCTGAAATTTGAGCAGGGTTACGGCAAATGACTCACCCTTCAGTGCAGACACCACACACTATGACACTCTGACTCCCTGGGTAATTTCTTCCCACCATCTGAGAAAGGGGGTGTGGTCATCTGGGGGTCATGTGACCGGGGTCATTTATGCTGACTTCAATTAACATGTTAATTCATCGGTTCGTCCGTGTCCCAGCATACTTCCTTGCTCCCATTTCAACTCCTTAAAAGCACGGCGCGAGGTTGCTTTGTAGATTCGAGTGAGAAACGGAGTCTGCTCCTAAGTTAACGAGCCTTTGGTTTGACCAGGCGGTATCATCGTTTATTCTGTTATCTTGCGGATCAGTTCGAGAACAGGATCAGTTGCCTTAGCTGTCATCAAGCAAAAGGATGTTAAATGACCTCATTCTAATGGATAATATCTGGACCCATTTTCTGTCCTCCGCGGTTCAGTGACATGTCAAACAAAGAGTCCATTAATTCATCAGCCGCTTGGCACGTTTGTAAACGAGAAGCGTGGCGTTTTCCGGGCATGTCCGTCAGACCCGTACCTCGGCTGAGCAGCTGCAGGTTACGGACCTCCTCTCGGACCTGCAGTTGGAGCACCTGCTGCAGCACCTCCTGCCTCAGGGCCTCCTGCGCGATGCCCATGCGCTCCAGCTTCTCCGCGTTCAGCCTCAGCAGCGCCCGTCCTTCACCGGAGAAGGTGGGGGGGGGGGGGGGGGGGCGGGCAAGGAGGTCAGAAGAGATGGAGAGAGAGGAGGACAAGAGGAGGGAATGGAATGGGGAAGAAACAAAGATTACTCAGCAGAAAGGTGCCCTTAGAGGCAGCTTTTCGGAATTTTCCGGAAGTTTTCACTGCACTCCCTTCACGCCCGTTTCCTGCCAAAATGCCCATTCTGGCGGTGTCACCTGATTGATGCACTGCATGCCTAAATGACAAGAGGAGGAGACCTTAGTGCCAATCAGGGGATCGACCGCGGGTGTTAAGGCAGATGGGAGGTGCTTCCTGTTACCCTCCCCATCTATGTGTCTCGTTTGAATACAAACAAAGGACTTTCCTGTTTGGTTAAATGTTTACCCTGGGTGCACGTCCTTCAGGGGCAGTGAGCAGGGCAGGAATTCATCATAGCTGTGCCTTGCTGTTCTGAGGGCCCCATCATAATTAGAGATATAAATCACCCCTTTCCCCATAAATCTCCCCCCACCCTGTCCCATCCCCACAGAATAAACAACCACGGGAAACAGGTATGTGCTTTCTTGCATGCTCATACCATCCATCATAATTTGCTCGGGCTTGCGATCCCAGATCACGTGACATGAAAGGGGTTAACGACGGCTTGTTAGATCATAAATATCATGTGACCTCGGTCCCGCGGCCGTGCGGAAGGAAGCCGCAGCCATTCGACTCATAAAATATAAATAACTCTAATAAAGTGCCAGCTATGATTTTTATCTTGGGGGATATTGGCGGGTCAGGTGATTAATATTTAATGGGTTTGGCTTCCTGGGCGATGGGCCGCTAGATCCGGGCTTGACGGGAACGGCCCCGGAGCCGGATTCGGAGGAACGCTCATTACGGAGAGCAGGAGAGCGGCCAGAGAGGCGGGGGGGGGGGGGGGGGGATGGGCGATCAGGATAGAGACATCTTAAAGGGGGTGGGGGGGGGGGTGTCGGTGTTACGTGAGCAAGTCTGATGGCTGCCAGCACCACAGAGCACAGGCAGGGAGGACGAGCGCAGACACAAAGCCAGGCTCAGATCCCAGGACTGTCAGACAAGTCTGACCGGACGCGTGAAAAAAAAGCCTTTATTCCCGCTGACGACAGCGAAGCGGTACCACCCCCCCCATCCCCCCCACCCCGCTGCGAGATGCTGAAGCCCACTGAGGAGAGATGGCTCGTGTGAGCGGAAAAATAATCCCTTTTCCCCGCAGCCCTGCCCTCCCCCAGGCCAAAGAAACATGGATCCATTGCCCGCCTCCTGGTTCTAGTCCTGGTCCGAGGGATCTTTGGACCGTCAGTCTTTGACCTACATCCTGCTAGCTGGTCCGTATGATCCTAGGGATATTTTCGGGGGGGGGGGGGGCTTACTTTACCGACCAGAATGAATGCTGGGATGCTGGTGCCCTCCCCCGACACAAAACGCTTTCATAAGCATCAAGGTTACCTTGGATAACAGATTTGTCTATATTCGCCCTAAGGATGCGTCCGGGGCTTCTGTTTCGTTCCACTTTAATCTGCTTTTCATTCCAGGCAACTGCTGTCATACTGTACGCTGGATGTATTCTGTATCTCCACCTTCTTCCTTTTTGTGGTTGGCCTATGAATGTGTTGCACAGATTCCAACCCCCCCCCACCCCAGACAAAAGAAGATCAAAAGATGTCTGTTTCCTCTTCGACTGATCCACCGCCGATATGCTGGTGAAGATGTGTTTATGAGCATCTAAATGCTTAGCAGTGTGGCCCCAGCACTGCCATTAGCCCTCAGGACCCCCTGGACCGCCCCTCCCCCCCCCCCCCGTGTCCTGGGCCGACTTCGCCCTTGATCTCCTGTGTATGATTAGCGGGGAGATGAAAAGCCCTTCGATCGATTCCCCCTGGGTTTAGCTTAATTTGCCTGGTAATGACTGCTGCAGATAGCGGGAGCCTTGCTATCGAGAACTGGGCGCGCTCCGGCTCTCGTGAGGACGAAAGGCGTCCGTTCGGTTCGGTTACGGATTTATCATTGGCAGTAAAGGACGAGATCCATTCCGGTCCCAAGGTGATCCATTGGTCTTTATTTGTTTCGCTGTGGATTTCCTTGACTGTTAGCATGTTTTGTGTCACCACGTTAACTTTCTGAGCCATTATTAAATATCGGAGGCTGTTAAAAACTACCATACGGCCGTTAAGGAAAGAATGTGTTTTTCAACTGAAGCTACAAGGAGCTGGAATCAGAAGAGAAACAGCTACACCCCTGTTGAGAGGGGAAGTGACCCTGTGAAGCAATCTGTTCCCTTCCAGCGCCCCTGAAAGAAATCCGTCTCTTTTTATAGCTAGAATCAGGCCTGTCTTGTGCTGTCCGTTGCACCCCCATGGTTATAATACCTCAGTGGAAGTCAGAGTCCATCCTGGGGGGTGAAGGGCCAAAAGGAGAGGAGGGGAGGGGGGCAAGTTTCTGGAACAGGCTTGGGGGAGTATATTGACACAACCGGGCTCTGTGCTACCACTCAGAGTCGAGGAGGTTTTTTTGTGCCGGATTAAAAAGGCACATTCAATTTGGCAGGAATTAAACAAGCCGAGACTGCCGGGCTTGGAAACACCGAATGGGCCGCATCGTGTTTCAAATTAAGCCCTGGAGCGAAAGACCGAACTAATCAAACGCAGAGTGACCGATGGCATGCCGAGGCAGAGCAGAAGATCCCAGACACTGCTCTGCTCAATTTGGGCATGTTCAAAATGAAATCTAAATGCGGGAAAGGGAGAATTAAAAAGCTTATATAAGGCTAAAAAATGCATTTTAACTGCATTTTTAAATCACGTATTGATCCATGTTAATCGATTCTTTATGGTTGGTGGGCAGAGATTCAATATCAAAGCAAATTACAAAAAATAAATAAAAATTCTAAAAGTGCAATAACATGCTTAATGAACGTTTGAGATTAATTGTACTTTGATAGTCTCACAAGTCCCACAAGAATCTCCAAGATGCATTTCACTTATTCCTAAACAATTCTACCTAGAAATGTCATCAAACCCAGTTGGACCCGGGATCACTCAAATCCGAACTCCAGATCCGAGGCTGTGAATCTACCTTTTTGAATGGGACAGAATACCCAAGGAGGGCAAAGTTCTTCCTAAATAAATGGTAATTATTACTCACATTATTATTCAGAACAAGCTACTTCTGTTTTGCCAATGAATGGTTTTTACATCTTAGTGTAAAAGATTTTGATGTAAACCATTTATTAAATCCCTCAGTTCAAACACGGGGCTTAGCCAGAACTAAAAACATTTTTTTAGTTCAAACACAGCCGCTCCCAAATCCCTTTTCAGCTTCGGTAAGCAGTGACTCTCAGGGGAAACGCAATCCTGCCATAACCGCAGATAACCGGCACCGCTTCCCTCATGGATCTTTGCTGGAAGTTTCCACGTTGCTCCTGTACATCACCCCTGGGAAAAATGAAGGGTGCCCCCCCCCTGCCTCAGACTCACCCGAAGGAAGGTTGGAGAAATGGCTTCAGTGGGATGAATTATGTGATGAGATTAGTTACGGCTCCTGTAATTGGCCATTATCAGGACTGTCAGAAGTGTAAGGCCTTCAGTGATTTGTCAGAAGTGTGATTAAAGCCCCGTGACACCCTGACCCACCCAACACACTCCTCCGAGACGGCCCCAACAGCAAGGGGGAGGGGGGCGTCGCTACCTGTGATGGCGTGGTGCGAGAAGGCCTCGACGTACGTCAGGTAGTTGTGCGGACAGTGTTTCTTCAGCCACTTGCAAACGTCCTGCTGGGTCCACAGCACCACCGGCTTGGACAGGCTGGAGAGCGTGGGGCTGGTGTGGTACACGGCGTAGGCCTCCCCTGGGCGCATCTGGAAGGGGGGGGGGGGGGGGGGGGAGAGGCGGACTCATGATGCTAGCCGTAACCTAGCAACCGTCACGTGTAGTAGATGGGAAACAAAGCCCCACCTTCGGTGTCCGTGACGATGTCATCAGGCAGGCGAAGCGTCCCCGGGATCTCAGCCGGGACACATTTTACGCCAAAAGGCCCCCCCCCCCCTGCACCTGTCTCTCAGCCGGCTGCCATTCTGAAGAATCAGCCACATCACGCTTCACTGCAGATGACCTGGGGGGGGGGGGGGCTGTTTGTGTGTGTGCGTGTGGGGCGGGGGGAGCTGTCGTCTGACTCTGCTGTCAGTGGGGTCGGGTCACTGCAGCTCTGCCCCAAATTGTGGTGCCGTCCAGAACCAAAGTCACTCTCTTGTTTTTCCATTTCACAGCGACAGATGAAAGGCCACCAAGCATCACCATCATCATCATCGTCGTCATCATCATCATTATCATCATCGTCATCATCGTCATCATCACCAAAATGTAATAACAATAATAATAATGATGGTTTGCTTGCAAAATGAATTATCCATCACTTTAATGAATTCCTTCTCATGTGTTATAATTGCCTGTATGTGCCACTATACAAAAACAGCACAGCTGGTGTTTAAAAAGCCCTGAACTGAAAAAAAACTGTCAGATATAGTTAAAATGAAATAAATAATAAACATTTCAAATTTCCGGTCAGGGACAGTATTTCCTCTGTAGTTAGCAGAATGTTGCTAGAACAGCAGGTCCCATCTCCTAACAGTACAACAGCAGATCCTGTCCTCTAACAGTACAACAGCAGATCCCGTCCTCTAACAGTACAACAGCAGTTCCCATCTCCTAACAGTACAACAGCAGATCCCGTCCTCTAACAGTACAACAGCAGATCCCATCTCCTAACAGTACAACAGCAGGTTCTATCCTCTAACAGTTCAACACAAGGCATATTATCTAACAATACAACAGCAAGTCCCATCCTCTAACAGTACATCAGCAGGGCATATTCTCTAACAGAGCAACAGCAAGCCATATCCTCTAACAGTACAACAGCAAGTTCCATCCTCTAACAGTTCAACACAAGGTCATATCCTCTAACAGTACAACAGCAGGTCATATCCCCAAACAGTACAGCCTAATGGCTGGAGGTGCAGTTGTTCAACTCACCAAACTCCCTAAACTCCTACCAGCCCCCCCCCCCCCCCCTCCCCCCTCCGAGCAGTCAGACCTGGTTCTCAGCTGCTGGCAGAATAACTAACATGATGTGGCATGCGGTCATGCAAGATGCATCCCGGGATGATTGCCCCTTCGGAAAATGAGGTAATCGCTGGAGAAAGTACATATTGGGTGTGTGGACGGCCTGGGCAACTTGCGTGTGCGTGTGTGTGCGTGTGTGTGTGTGCCGGCCTGCGAGGCCAAGTGGGTCAGTCACATATATACAGATATATACACGCATATACATCTATACAGAAAGGCTCCTATTCTAGAATTTCATGAAGATTATGGCTGGAGTGCTGATAGGGATGAAAATCCATTTCTGCATCGGGCTGATTTGAACGTGTTCTCTATATGGGGGGGATAAAAGACCTGTGAATCCAAAAAAAAAAAAACGTTTGATGAGGTGAGGAGCTGGACAGGGCCTGGAAAAGCAATTAGTGTCCAGCGGACAGGGAGCTGGGAAGTGGGGTGGGGGGGGGGGGACAGTCAACGGAGGTGGTGAAATTAGAAAAGACTTTCTCTGCAAACACCTGGACAATCGGCCGCTTGTCTTTGCCCTTGAACGGCCATCCAGGCTGTTTTTGGAGGGCTTCCTCACTTGTTAGCGTCAAGCCGCTAATGTCTCCTCGGAGGGCACCTAGCCTGTTTAAAGAGCTGCACAGGAGCTCGCCCCGACTGACAAATTCAATAGTGCTGACACCAGGGGGCAGCCTTGGGTGACGCCTCCACAAATTTCAGCCATTTCAATAATCGCTCCCCCCGTCGCTACCCACGTCCTCCAAGCGCTGAAGTCTGGCCCATCATCCTCTGGCCTAATACGGCTTGTCAGACTCAAACATAACTAGCACGTAGCTCCAGTTTAACATGCACCGAGCCCCACCCACGCCTTCCATACGCTATGATGTGAGACGCTCGTCACATGATGCGAGATGCTCATGCTGGCTGCCGGAACGGCGCGCCAAAGTGCCCGGCCATCCGTAATGAGCTTAAAGCGGCAAAACAAAGGGGATTTAGTTCGCTCTGCTCCGTAATTATTTCCGGATGCGCAGAAATGCATTAAGACAGCGGGCTCCGTTTGTAACCACGGAAACAGCGCGCTAAGATACGAGAGCGTGGCGGGGCTGCCAAAAGGCGGCCTACAGGGTGTAACGGTATCAGAGGGGTGTGGAGACCCAGGGGGCAGGGTCAAGGACCCGTGTGGAGTCCGCCTGGGATACTTTAGCGGAAGGAGCCATACCGCGCATCGCACGTTACTCTGCCACACTTCCTCTTTCAGCCACTTCTTTTATTTATATTATGTTTATTTTCTTGCTTTTGGGCCCTTAGCCTCCTGCATAGGCCACGGACCCCCCGCCACCCTGAATAGGATAAGTGGTGACAGAAAACAGATGGATGGACGTTTATTTTATATTATATCTTATTCATTCATATTTTTTTCATCCATTTCTTTGGTTTATTTCACGTTTCTTCCATAAATGTCCACCTCTGCAGTTCCCAGTCGTACGGCTGCCTCGACGTCTGGTGAGTGCCTGGCTGTACACGGTGAATCCCTGTCACGTGTTACTGACTGGATGGCGTGGGTAAGAATTCACACGTTTTACTGCACAACAGGCAGATGCAGTAACTTGAGTCGTGAAGTTTTGGTGAATGGGTGACTCCGGAATGCTCGGGTCATGTGACCGCGTATGTGCCGCACGGACGGGTTTGTGCTTTCTGGGTCCCTACTCGAGGTATGTTGTGCCCTCCCCAGTGTAGGGACTGTTTGTGGCCAATAGGGGGCACCCAAACAGCAGGGGCATTAAATAAATATGTTCCTTATTTGGGAGAAGCTATCCAGTTAGCTACCATTTCTAATCTATACGCATACTCCTTGCATTGTCCTTTTAACACCCTGCAGTGTATCACAAACATTCTCTGACAGTGTCCATTTAACACCCAGGAGTGTTACACAAACACTTTCCCAGTGTGGAACATCTCTGACTCTACTCACTAGCTATTTATTCAATTAAATACTGATCCTGCCCACACCCCTCGCCGATAATAGTGCCCATCGCACACCATCCCTTTGCACGGTTTTATCAGCTCAGTATCCAACCCGACTCTATTTCACAGGCCGTAAGTGTGGAGCCATGCGTGGGGAAAGCGATTTAATAAAGGGAGGCTGTAATGAAGCACGTTGCGTTAGCGTCACCCAGACGTCAGCTGGGCTCTTAATGGAATCTCCGGCCCGCTGAGGCGGGTGCCATTGCGTCTGACGAGCCTGGGTCCTCGTACATCATCTCCCTGACTGCTTTTCTTTCAGAGCCTTAGGGCTAAACTCATTTTACAAAGTGTCCCACGGCAGAACACCAGTGGTGGCCCCTGTCCCCTGTTAACATCTCGAAACCCAAGATCTCATGATGCCGTATGTCGAGATTTCGCTTGGAATTTTTTTATATGCCTGGGGGGGTTAAAAAACAAACAAAAAAAAACATTGCTTGGGTTTAAAAGATGTTTTTGCAGTGCATCTGAAAGTGAACCTGGGAATGTGCTCAGGCTTGGTGCTAACAAGCCAGTGACACACTAAACAGCTTAAACAGAGAGCAGGGGGGCAGTTCGAGGGTCTCTGAGGGTGAGTAGAGACTGACGGTATCACTGGCAGGGGCTATTCTAGGATTTTCTAAGGAGAGGGAATAAAAGGGGCCATAATTCATACAGAGGAACCAAATTTATCAGTAGCCAATTATATGTCTTGCATCCGTGAGTGACAGGGGAGGGGGCACTCTAGGAGCCAATCAGCTTTCACTTGGGGTCAGTGCCTCTGTGGCCCCGCCCCTGTATACTGTTCACTGGCAATATAATGTATATGGAATGGGGAGCAGAGTACGGTAAAATGAGGAGAGAGAACAAAGCTGGCAGAGCGAGGCTGGCTGAGCAGAGGTGCAGAGGCCGTAAAATATAATGTGAGACAGAGGAGAGGCCAGCAAGGGCGGAAATGTGAAGGGAGGCAGAGGAAGGAGGCAGAGGAAGGAGGCAGAGGAAGGAGGCAGAGGAAGGAGGCAGAGGAGGGAGCGAAGGTCTCCCGGAGGTGTCAGTGCCTCACAGACGCCCCCCCCCCCCATGACTAATGGCTTTATCAGCGGACCCAGACGAAGGGAAAATGGACCCGGCAGGCAGCGCACCGGACACCTCCCTCCCCCTGCTCCCCTGACCATTGACCATCCATCACACGTCGCTGGGACGGTGCCGCTTTCACCCTCAAACCTAACACTCTGCTCCCCGCATCCAGATGGGGGGGGGGGGGGGGGGGGTTGTTTGGGAACACAGTCAAAATGAAGCCTCTCTGCTCCTTAGCACGAAACCGAAGCACCATTAGTGCATATTGTGATTTTCCATTATTACTATTGACTAGCTTGATTAACAGATGCACTTAAGAATCAGTAGTTCTGGGGTACGATGCTCAAAGGGGCAATGGTAGACCCCCCCCCCCCATCTTCCTGTTCTGATTTCAGAAGTCAAAAATCCACAAGAGCAAATGCTTATTTGTGGGTGTGATTAGGAATTAACATAGATGCGTTAATGAGTAAGCAGGAACAAAAGCACTGTGATTCCTCATCGTAAAGCAGTGAGACCTTAATTTGCCGCCTGACGAGTGGCCATTTTATTTTCAGTGATTCATCGCTCTGAGGCAGGAGGTCATCTGAGCAGGGATGACCTGCCTCATGATCTGTCTTCCCCAGACTTGTGTCCATAGTGCTCAGCATGTAGAAGCCTGGTCAGACCTGGGGCCCAGGCCAGAGATGCTCTCTGATGTCCTGCTGTTTTGGTTTAGATAGATAGATAGATAGATAGATAGATAGATAGATAGATAGATAGATAGATAGATAGATAGATAGATAAGTGGATGGATGAATGGATTGATGGATAGATAGATAGATAGATAGATAGATAGATAGATAAGTGGATGGATGAATGGATAGATAGATAGATAGATAGATAGATAGATAGATAGATAGATAGATAGATAGATAGATAAGTGGATGGATGAATGGATGGATAGATAGATAGATAGATAGATAGATAAAGTGGATGGATGAATGGATGGATAGATAGATAGGTGGATGGGTGGATGGATGGATGGATGGATAGATAGATAAGTGGATGGATGAATGGATGGATAGATAGATAGATAGGTGGACAAGTGGATAGATAGATAGATAGATAGATAGATAGATAGGTGGATGGGTGGATGGATGATAGATAGATAAGTGGATGGATGGATGGATGGATGGATAGATAGATAGGTGGAAAAGTGGATAGATAGATACATAGATAGATAGATAGATAGATAGATAGATAAGTGGATGGATGGATGGGTGGATAGATAGGTGGAAAAGTGGATAGATAGATAGATAGATAGATAGATAGATAGATAGATAGATAGATAGATAGATGGATGGATGGATGGATGACTGTCACACCCTACTCTCACTCAGTCATCTGGTCCCCGGTCTTCAGTCTCCCTGACTTCCTTGTGTCTCCGGCATGGGATCAAGACGGCAGCTGGAGAGTCCGGGGGCTTGTTAAAATTCCACCCCCATCCCCAAATACGACATGCTCTGAGGGCCTCAGATGGCAAGCTCGCCCGTCTTTGCTCACCCCCCTCTCGCACCTCCGCCAGGCCATCAATATTGATCAAAGGCAATCAGCCAATTAGCAGAGGAGCCTTCAGACAAACTGCACGTCTGTTCACCAGCACAGCCAACGTCAGTCAGCTTGGGTACAGGCTGGCTGCCCTCCCTCCCCCCCGACATGCTGAGCGCTGAATCATTCATACACACGCGACTTGCTCTTTCATTCAAGGTTACCACTGATGTACCTCAGCTTAGAGAAGCTATTAATGGAGGTAACTTCAACAGACTCACCGCTTTTGTGAGTCATCTAATTTTATTGTACTGTAAGACACCGTTAGACACCAATATATTCAAAGAGACCTGGTTAGTTACCTAGCAGATGTATATCAAATTTTGGGTAGACGTACACAAGGCCTGTAATTTCCAAAGATGTGTGCATATACATTTCAGTTATGAGGGTTTAGGTTGTACGTGGAGTGATGTGTTTTAGTGACCTGGTGCCAAACCTCATTACGTAACTAAAAGCAGCCTGACAGACCTTGAGTTTGCTAATCCCTGAGTTTCAAATTATTTTTTTTAATTATTTATTTTTTTTTGTAGAATATGGGGTTATGACCTGTCAAGTTAATGAGGAAGCTACCAAACAGACCAAAGGCCAGCCTCCACAGTCTGCCACGTTTGCAATTTAAATGGGGCTGCACGGTAATGAGCACCTTCTCCCGAATGCAAACTCACAGATTATTCTAGAAGCAGCTTGTACTGTAACCGCCCAGTAACATTCAAAGGCTGTGTGGCGTACCCCGTCCATGCCGATTTCATGAGAACAACTCAACTGCCAGTTCAACACTCAGAAAGTGTTTGTGTAACACTTCTGGGTGTTAAACAGATACTGCCGGGGAGTGTTTGTGTTAAACAGACATTGCCGGGAGAATGTTCATGTAACACTGCTGGATGCTAAATGGATACTCCTCAGCAGTATTCCTGTTACAGTGAGGGGAATTAAATAGAAACTGCCGGGAGAATGTTCATGTAACACTGTTGAGTATGTGTGTTTTTCTGCTGGATGTTAAATGAACACTGGCAGGGAGTGTTTGTGTTACACTGCAGGGTTTGCAGTGGTCCATGGACTTTGTCACGTTAAACCCCGGTTTACATGTTACGCTCAGTAAAACATGATTAGGTGACTTTCTTGAGCTCATTTAATGCCAGCCTGCACTGGACACTTCTGGAAAACCAGCTTTCTTTCTGTCCCCGGGCTTATACTCCATAAACAGGGAGGTAAGCCATGGTGCGTATTACACTCTAACACAACTCTGACAAATATAAAAGTCCTGTTTGTTGTTCTGTGAATTAATCCCGGCATAAATTAAGAAGTCAGGATATCTGAGCTCTGCCCTTATTGTAGGAAGCCATGTTTCCCTATGGCTGCTGGTTCCTGATACGAATTCGCAGGTTTAGAGCATGTGAATTACTCACAGCTCATCCACACATACCCAGGGTAGGACTGCGGGACTGAAGACAGCAGGATAAAGGTCTGATAAAGGGGGCAAACAAGCTGCATATCCATCCATCCATCCCTCCACCCCTCCATCCATAACCGCCTATCCAGAATAGGGTGGTGAAATGCTTGTCTCTGGAAACACAGAGCTCCCCCTTTCTCTCTCTCTCTCTCTCTCTCTCTCTCTCTCTCTCTCTCTCACACACACACACACACACACACATTCACACTAAGAGCATTTTTTTTACATGTCAGTTCATCTGAGTAGTGTTTTTGGAGAAAACCCAGAGGGATTCTGGGAAAACAGGCAGACTCCACACAGGTGCAGTGCCAGCCACACAGCTAGTCACTGAATCATCTCAAATAGAAGTAAATTAATTACTACACTTTCCATAACCCTGAATGGTCTCTCACATCCCTATCACTTTTTAAATATTTGACTTTAATTTAGTCACTGAAGAACAATACCAAGCTGAAACCTACCCAGCATAAATGCTTCCTAGACAGACCATTGATCTGGGGAAGAAAGAGAACAGATTGATGCGTAAGACAACCTACTGATTGGTACTTGGTTCAAGGAAGCGGAAATTTATGGATTTAATGCAAGGGACGGCACTGCTCATTGCCGCAAATGTCCGTAAGCAACTGTTTTCGGATAAGCGGCATTTCACACATGCCATAAAACCCGATCCATTTAAAGGGCGGTTTATTTTTAGCATAAAAGACCGTAGAGTGAAAATGTTGAACAATAAACGATTCTTTTAGGACAGCATGTACCCCAAGCACTTAGACCCGTTTTTAAAAATGACACGGCGTTCATTTTCTCCATCACATGGTCCTGACTGACAGGAAATTGTATTACAAGCGCTGTGAAATCGCATTTGTTTTACAAAACATTTCACTCTCTGATGCCACCAAATACAGCCGTCATCATATTTTTTGGAACGTTTACTGGGAAAACTTGGGGTTTCTCAGACCTCAGTTTCCGGCCCCGTCACACAGATCCCTGAAATTCCTTCTTGTAAATGTTTTTTGTAAGAGTTTATTGAAAACGTTGATTTTAAATCCCTCATTGGTAATGCTTATACAGGCGCCCCCTTTTTTGTTTCCTAATCCTGGGTGCAAAAAAAACGTGAGAAATCGCAGGGAATACCGGAGCATTTATTCCATATGAATGCGCTGCGGGATTTCGGTGAAATTGCCAAGAGCCGCCTGACATCCGTACGCCAGGAAGGGAAAAAAACAAGTAAGTTTTGATTACTTGCCGAGAGAAAATGCGCATTATTCGGCAGAGATGGCAAACACGATGAAGAATACGATGAGGCAGGGTAGAGTTTTCCCTTGGAGGACACTCACAACCTCAGGGGCTCACATCCTTCTAGAAATCTCTTCAGAAATAAAGCGATCACTCAGTGAAGACTACTTCAGCAGTTTCAAATCAAAATCAGCCTTTTTTGTTCCGCTAAAATAAAATAAACAGGGATCTGATCAGTGATGAAATATCCGCCCGTTCACTTCATTATTTAAGAGTAAAACGCACAGACTCGCCGGCGTGACCCTCTCGCTAATTTCGGCCATTATGTCTGGATTTTAGTTCACCCCTATTTCTGGCCGGTTATCTTTAATTCTAGGCTAATTGTGTTGATATGCTAATCGGTAGCCGATACAATCGCTATTAAGCATTAAATGACCGAACGTCGGCTAATCCCTCTAAGAGATATGGGAAATGCTTTAGCGTAGGTGCTGAAGGCCTGGTGGGAATACCAGAATTCCCTGACACATTCCCACGTAAACCCTGCCATGAATACAGACATACAATGCTTGCAGTTATCATTGTGGAGTATGCACTTAACGCACTGCAAGGAGACCAGAGATTTTATGAGATCACTGGTAGACATTTTAATCATTCAGGGTTGGGTCTAGATTTTATTGCTGTACTTATAATAAATGGGAGTTTTCAGAAAAAGATGATCTCATATAAACAAATAATATCATAACAAATAACGTAGGAATAAATGATAGGGAAAATGATAAATATGGATAAGATTTAGCTATGCTTATTTGCGGATGGCAGAAAGATGTGACGTTTTGTTATTAAAGTGGACTGGGTTGGGGCATGAATTTGTAAATGTGGACAGAATATAGATTAATGGGGGACAGACAGGAGGGGAGAGTCTAAGAGACAGGCAGACCGACAGGAGGGGAGAGTCTCAGAGACAGGCAGACCGACAGGAGGGGAGAGTCTCTGGGACAGACAGACAGAAGGGGAGAGTCTCAGAGACAGGCAGACCGACAGGAGGGGAGAGTCTCAGAGACAGGCAGACAGACAGGAGGGGAGAGTCTCAGAGACAGGCAGACCGACAGGAGGGGAGAGTCTCTGGGACAGACAGACAGAAGGGGAGAGTCTCAGAGACAGGCAGACAGACAGGAGGGGAGAATCTAAGAGACAGGCAGACAGACAGGAGGGGGGAGTCTCTGGGACAGGCAGACCGACAGGAGGGGAGAGTCTCAGGGACAGACAGACAGGAGGGGAGAGTCTCAGAGACAGGCAGACAGACAGGAGGGGGGAGTCTCTGGGACAGACAGACAGAAGGGGACAGTCTCAGGGACAGACAGACAGGAGGGGAGAGTCTCAGAGACAGGCAGACAGACAGGAGGGGAGAGTCTCTGGGACAGGCAGACAGACAGGAGGGGAGAGTCTCAGAGACAGGCAGACAGACAGGAGGGGAAAGTCTCTGGGACAGACAGACAGACAGAAGGGGAGAATTTAAGAGACAGACAGACAGGAAGGGAGAGTCTCAGAGACAGGCAGACAGACAGGAGGGGAGAGTCTCTGGGACAGACAGACAGAAGGGGAGAGTCTCAGAGACAGGCAGACAGACAGGAGGGGAGAGTCTCTGGGACAGGCAGACAGACAGGAGGGGAGAGTCTCAGAGACAGGCAGACAGACAGGAGGGGAAAGTCTCTGGGACAGACAGACAGACAGAAGGGGAGAATTTAAGAGACAGACAGACAGGAAGGGAGAGTCTCAGAGACAGGCAGACAGACAGGAGGGGAGAGTCTCAGAGACAGGCAGACAGACAGAAGGGGAGAGTCTCAGAGACAGGCAGACAGACAGAAGGGGAGAATTTAAGAGACAGACAGACAGACAGGAAGGGAGAGTCTCAGAGACAGGCAGACAGACAGGAGGGGAGAGTCTCTGGGACAGACAGACAGAAGGGGAGAGTCTCAGAGACAGGCAGACAGACAGGAGGGGAGAATCTAAGAGACAGGCAGACAGACAGGAAGGGAGAGTCTCAGAGACAGACAGACAGGAGGGGAGAGTCTCAGGGACATGCAGGCATACAGACAGACAGACAGGAGCCCCCTTGGCGGACAGCATCCTACCTGCAGGGCCTCCGTTCCCGGCTGTTGTAGCAGCTTCACTGTGCGACCCCCTGCCATCTTCTGGCCCCGCCCATCATGCCAGGTCAGGCTGCCGGCCGTCTTGCGGGGCAGCTGGTAATTCAGGTCCTCTGCTGACACCGTGTGCTCCAGCCCACTGCCACGGCAGAAGCTGAAACTGGAAGCAGCTGCAGGAAGCAGGAGAAGCCCAGTCAGACATGAGA